>NC_056727.1:664015086-664155086 GCF_019279795.1 Protopterus annectens | reverse complement strand
GGGTGATTTTTCCCTAAATAGTTGTGCGTTGATTTTTAGTAATAAGTATAGCGTTAATTTTTAATGAATGTGTGTATCTGTAGTGCTGTAAATCAGTGGGGATGCTGTGACTGTAGTGTGGTTCATAGTCCTTCGCTCTTTCCTAGTGATCCCCAAGGCTTTTTTTTTTCTTAAACGTTCTGAAAATATACATGCGTAGGTTTAGCATTTGGCGCAGTATTATAGATTATGTTGATCATACACCCATTCTCTGTTTTGAAGCTTAGCAGGTGTTGTCTTTTTAGACTTAAATATTGACATGATATGTAGTTCTGATTAAATCCTGTTTGTTGTAGCCATACATGTGTTGAAGTGGGATTTTGATTAAAAAATAAATTAATTAATGTTCTAATTTATGAACAAATGAGCAGTAATGTCAGGTTTTGAATTTTAAGTCTTTTCTATGTTTTTAAAAATCACGTTTCAATAGAAACATTTAGCTGAACTTGTGGTCATAGCTGGAAATGCGATGTCATCCTGTGGAAGAAGGCAGTGTGCAGATCTAACAGCCAACAGAGTATATTTAGGTTGATTGGTGCTTAAAAGATTGTCTGTGAGGAACTTTAAAAGACTGGCTGTACATACCCTTGAAGTTTTTTTGTGCTTTAAATATAAATAAGCATTAGATGGGCAGAAGATTACACGTTTCCCCTGTCTCTGAAGGACAACAGCAGTGAATCAGAGGAGAATTTCCAGTAACCCACTAATTCGTCCTGATTACATTTGAAAAGTGTAGAAGTAATTGGCTTTATGTGGAAAGGAAAAGTATTCCAGATTAGTGTTTTAATCTAAAACAACTTTTCTCTCAGAAAAGTTACTAATTTGTTTTCTCTTACCTTATCGCATTTAGCGACGATCCCTTCTTGAATCTTTTCAATCCCCTTCATACTATTTACTGCAAAGTATTTTTTTCTTTACCATCATTGGTAAACCCCTTTTCCTCCTTACCTTCGGGTATTGTACCATTGCTGGTATTCTTTCTGAATTTCCTTCTTTCCTTACATGGCAGATAAAAAAGGTAGTCCAGGATTTAAGAGATGTTCAGATTGTGGCCATAAATTACCTACTTCAGATGCACATTCACTGTGTGTCTATTGCTTGGGTGTGCCTCAAATTTCAGTTGAACTGCCCTGTGGAATTTGTAAGAATTTGACTAACAGGATGTTGATTGAGAGGAAAAATAAATTGTTATTGAAGGGCCTACTTAAATCCCCTTTTTCAGAGGCTATTTCTGGGTCGGAGGCTTCAACCCCTCCAAGATCCCATAAGAAAAAGACTGATGAACATACAAAGGCCAAGTCTCTTCCTTCGTCCCCGGCTGGGGACTCCCACCAACCGAGACCCAAGAAGACTAAGCTTTCCACTTTGAATCTGACTTTTTTGGCTCCAGCATTTTTGTTGCTTCGACCTTCGGCACCGAGGCCATCGGCGCCATCTGTGATTTCTGCACCGACTAGTGTGCCCTACACCTTATTAGTACCGAGGGGCTCCTCGGTTCAGACTTCTCCACCGGCACCAACTATCCAGTCGATGCAGACTGTTACCATATCGGCTCCGACATCTTACCCGGAACCGACAACTCAGTTATTGACACCGATATTTTTCAGACTCAACCTCAGTGCCGACAACCACTTTGGCACCGATCTTATCATCAGTGCAGATCATGACTTCAGCACCGATGATTTCCTCGGTGCAGGCACCTATAGTTCAGTCCCTTATGGCCCCGTTGTTTTTAGTGCAGACTGGTGAGGTGGGCACCGAGCTTGCCCTATCTTTGGATAGACCTGACTCTCCCTCAGCCGTGTCCGGGAAATCCACTAGAAGCCTCTCTGAACATGACGTGTTGTGTCTTGTGGATCAAGTGCTTTTGGCCAGAGGTATCCCACCCCCCAGGACCTACCCTTCCTTGGGAGGTGATCACCCTTTGCCAAAGACCCCTACTTATTCTCCTCCTTCATTGCCTTTGAAGCCCCTTGATATAGCACAGTCTTTGCCCTCTATGGTTCCCTTTATGGACCTCACTAAGGAACTGCAGTTGCCTTCGTGGCAGGAGTGTTTTGCTATGACCCAGGATGTCAGCTGTGGCGTATGTAATTTGGTGTTTCACAGCCATCCAGGGACTCCGAGTCGGCAGGCTGAGCCACTTAGGGGTGGGGTGACCTCTGTCCTGGACACTCACCCCTCTTCAGGTGGACCGGCCTTCCAACTAATGGAGAAGGCTTTGGTGTCGGCTGGCTATACAGTGCTATCATTCTCCCCAGCCTCCTCTGGACCACAATGTACACAAGTCGCTCCTAGCGGATACCGGGCGCAAGGGCCTCAGGATGTACTCCCACAGGAAACCCCTTTTGCGTTGTCTTCCCCAGCTTCTCCCTCTGAGGAAGTTCATCAAAAAAGTTTGTGCAAGAGGAGTCCCTTACTGAAGACACAGACTTTGATGATAGGGAAGGGTCCCCTCGGTCACCCTCTGAGGTATCCTTTGGTGATATCCTTGAAATCCTTAAACAGAGAGGTGACTGGCAGCCCTCTAACCCAACCTCTGAAGAGTCTGTGTTTCTGCAGGCCTTTCACGCTGGCCCCCTACCTCCTGGGTTACTCCACCTGCCGAAGAACTGGTCCAGCTCATCGTGCAGCGTGCATGGAAGACTCCTGACACCGGTGAGGCCATTCCCTGGAGGCCAGATAAAATTTTGTCCTCTCCTGCTTCTGAACCCCATTGGTCTACAGGTCTTCCTGTAGATGCTGTGGTGGTGGTGGCCGCAACCAAGAAGGACCTTACGGAAAAAGAAAGCCAGACTATCCATCCACCTAACAAAGAGTCCCGGCCTCTGGACAGAATAGGGAAGTGTACTTTTGCATCAGCGACCTTTGCAATCAGGTCCCTGAATTATATGGCACACTTTACCAGGCTTCAAAGGGATTTAATTTCTGAGCTCTCTGAAACTTTGGCTGGTACCAAGTCTGATGAGGTCCATGACAAAATGGCCTCTCAGCTGGCCACCATTGAATCGATATCTAACTCCTCCATGCGCCTGATATCTCACACAGCTGAGGGAGCAGTTAGAATGGCAATTTCAGGCGTTGTTCTGAGATGACACTCCTGGATGCGCTTATGCAATTTCATGGAACCCTTCAAGGCTTCCTTTCTCAACGCTCCCATCGAAGCCTCTTCATTGTTTGGACCCAAGGTTAAAAGCACACTGGCCAGATGTGAACAGGACGGTAAGACCCTTTCTGCTGTGGGTGTCAGTTATTCTTCCCCTCAACGTGCTTTCTCCAGAAACCAGAAGAGTGGGAAGATATGGTACAAAAAGTCTCAGGGTCCTTTCCGTAACACACAGGCCGAGTTCTCCCCTAGAGGCAGAGGGGGAAACTCACAGGGAAGACGCCCTTTTCCGGGCAGAGGGGGTCCGTGTAACCAGGGTTCCAGGGACTCTTTTCCTGGTCAATCCTACCAGCGCTCCTGAAGAGCGGCCTAACTCCTTTCCTCTGGAGGTGGTTGGGGGTCGTTTCTCCTTGTACCCTTCTGCCTGGCTAACCATCACCACCGACTCTTGGGTACAAAGGATGATAACCAGAGGTTACCATATTCCCTTCGATCTTTGTCCTGCCCCCCCCCCCAACAAACTTACCCGACGTTCCACCCAGTTAAAGGGAAGAAGCAGCATTAGAGATATCAAAGCTGCTAAGAAAAAGAGTCATCCAAAAAGTCCCTCTAGTCCAGATAGGATCCGGATTGTACTCAAGACAATTTTTGTTGCCAAAGAAAACCAGGGACTGGAGACTAATTTTGCATCTCAGTGTATTGAACAAGTTTGTAAGAGTACAAAAATTTTGGATGGTCACAATACAGTCTACCCTCCCGCTTTTGGAAAAAGATGATTGGATGTGCTCGATAGATCTTCAAGATGCGTACTACCACATAAAAGTGGACAGGCCATCAAGAAGATTTCTGCACTTCCATGCGGGAGACAGTCACTACCAGTTCTGAGTACTGTCCTTCGGACACTCTACAGCCCCGAGAGTGTTCACAATGTGCATGGCAGTCGTCACAGCTCACTTGTGACTACAAGGATTCCAGGTGTTTCCATACCTAGATGACTGGCTCATCTCCGCCCCCACCAGACATCTATTGGAAGAAGCCCTGACATACTCTCTTTTCGCTGCAGAAAGGCTAGGCATAACCATAAACTGGCAGAAATCCAATCTCACCCCATCTCAGTCCACAGAATTCATAGCAGTCATCTTGGATACAAAGAATTGCAGAGCATCCATTCCAGAGCACAGAATTCTAAGGATAAAGCAACAACTGATCCCAATCCTTTCAGGGGAGAAATCCACAGCTCACTCTGTCCTACAGTTATTGGGTCCCATGGCAGCCTCCATCACCATTGCCCCCCTGGCCAGGTTTCACATGAGGCTTCTACAATGGCCGCTGTTTACCCAGTGGTATCCCTTTCAGTATCCTCTTTCAGCCAAGATTCAAGTGACTCACAGGTGCAAACAGGATTTAAATTGGTGGATGTCCCATAACCCGTCACAATGGTCTTGCCCCTTCTCCCCCCAGCAGCCCAAGGCTACAGTGACCACGAATGCCTCCCTGATGGGGTGGGGGAGGGGGGGCTATGTCAGAGACAGACATTCCAAGGTACTTGGTCCGAATCGGAGGCCCAACTGCATATAAATGTTCTAGAGCTGAGGGCGGTGCTTCTGGCATTGCAAGCATTCCATCCCCTGCTGCCGTCTGGACCTATTGCGATACAATCAGACGACATGCCGGTGGTCTAGTATATAAACAGGCAGGGTGGAACCAAATCTTACCCATTTTGTCGAGAGGCCATGGAGATATGGCAATGGGCGATGGCTACCAACCGTTTTCTTCTAGCAACGCACATTCCCGGGATTTCCAACGTGATAGCAGTCAGACTCAACAGGTGCATTGTACAACCTCACAAATGGTCCCTGAATCCCTTGATAGTGGTGGAGATCTACCACCACTGGGGTCTTGCTTGCTGCGACCTCTTTGCATCCCCGACCAACTACAAATGCAGCAACTACTTCGCCCTGATTCCCCCTCCGGGACAGTCACCCAGGGACAATCTAGTCCATGATTGGCCCTCTGGTCTTCTTTATGCATTTCCACCTCTCCCCCTCATTCCCCAGTTTCTGAAGAAAGCCTGCCGGTTGAAGAGGTGATCCTCATAGCGCCATATTAACATCCTCAGATTTGGTTCCCCTTCCTTTGGCCTCACCTGCTAGATCAACCATGGATTCTCCATCCAACCCCCGGGGTTGATCTCCCATCCACAGAATCTGATTCATCCCAACTTGGACAGCCTGAAGCTCACAGCTTGGCTTCTCCAATTCCCTTGATTGCCAGGCAGAATGATCTTTCTTTGCCAGTATGGGACATTCTTATTGCATCTCATAAGTCTTCTATTTACCCTTTGACGGAAAGAAAAGCAAGTAGACCCCTTTTCAGCACCAGTGTCGATAGTACTGGAGTATCTAGCCGACCTATTTCAATCGGATCTGTAGGCCTCTACCATTAGAGTTCATTTGGCTGCAATATCTAATTTCCATGAGGGTGTCCAAGACTCCTCTCTTATGTCACACAACTTATGCAAGACTTTCATAAAAGGTGTGAATCATCTAAAGCCCCCTTTTAGAGAACCTATTCAACCATGGGACCTGTCATTAGTTCTACAAGCTTTGACAATGCCACCTTTCGAACCAGCTTCTTCTTGCTACCTCAAATACTTGTCATGGAAAACCTTATTTCTGGTCGGCATTACTTCTGCCAGACATATCTCTGAACTTCAACAAGCCTTATGCATCAAGAGTCCGTACTTGATTTTTCATAGAGATAGAGTGTCATTGTGAACTAATCCTTCCTTTCTGCCAAAAGTGATCTCTGAAATGTCCATTAACCAAACCACTGAATTTCCAGATTTCTTTCCCAACTATTAAATAAAGGAGAGTATTGCCTACATACCCTAGATATTCATAGGCAAATTTGCTTCTACTTGAACAGGACTAAGGCCTCTCGTAAATCAAACCAGTTATTTTTGGCCTATTCTGGACCTAGATTAGGATGTGCTGTTGCTAAGGTCACATTGGCTAGATGGTTGAAAGACTGTGTGACTTCCATTTATACACAACGCAATATTCCATTGCCTACTACCATAAAGGCTCATTCAACAAGGTCGGTGGCAACTTCTGCTGTCTTCCATGCCAGAGCTTCTTTACATGACATCTGTGCAGCTGCAACTTGGGCTACGCCTCATACCTTCATCAATCATTACAAATTGGATTTGGCCTCCAGGGGAAGAGCATCTTTTGGTTCTATGGTGCTCAGGAATGTCCTTCCATGAAAGCCTCCCAGGAATAGAGGTAGCTGGGGACTCTGTCCCACACGTAAGGAGTGAACAAGGATTAACAATATCAGATAAAGAAGTTATGTCATACCATAACGTTCCATCTGTATTGTTGATCCTCGTTCACTCATTATGACCCTCCATCCTTCCCCCTCCAGTGGCTTCTAGTGGATCTCACCATCCTGTTCTTTTATGTAATTTGACCAGAGGTAGCCCCTACCTTCTTTTAACTTGCAAACTCAATCTGAGGTAACAGGGAGAGGGGAATTCTGGGTAAGATTTTTAGCTCGAGAGTTTTTAGCTGATGCTAGCTTGGAATATGGCCGGCTCAGTTCCGAGGTCGAAACCGATACCCGCACGTAATGACTGAACGAGGATCAACAATAGAGACATAACTTTTTTTTCAGCTTCCCCAATAGTCATGCATGGCACCGTGAAGTGGGACAAGGCTTTAAGGTTGTCCGTATGTTTTTTATGTAATAGGCCTTTTGGTAAGAAAGCATTCTGGATATTTATGTTTTGTCAAATGCTCGGACAAGATTATACCGAAGGGGCGTTATACTCAGTGACTTGGCTTGATGAGGGTGAAATACATTGGAATGATCAGATCCCTGGACCTAGATGCCATAGCTTTAGTGATAAACTGTGCAGTTAAGTGATATTTTTTTTGCAATGGTGGGTATGTGGTAATCAAAGGACAGTACGTAATTTCCCAGGTCCCCAACTACTGGATCAGTTTTTAGGGGTGGGTGGGAGGGTGGTGTAATGGTTATGGTGTTTACCTTACAGGCATGAGGTGCAGGGTTTGATTCACACTTGGGGTAACTGGCTAGGCTTGAAATGGCCCACAAGGGTAGTTAGCCTAGTACCAACCTATGAACCTATGTTAGCATTCATACTGAGAGAGCCAGAGCCCACTCCTGCCCTGAGTTCGGTTCCTCTTTTCTTGACTTTAAGTTATTAAAAACTGCTTCAGGGTCCAAACACTTTTTTAATTCTCAGAGGGTAAAAAGCCATAGAAGTGGTGGTGTACAACAGCTGAAATCTTGGTTTCATTTCTATAGCTAAGAAAATCTCTGGAATATAACCACTTCAATTATTTCTGGCATTCAGGGATTAATCATTTTGCACATTTGCCACACATTATAAGAGGTAGTCTTCCTCACTTTGGAGATAGAGTGTTGAGAGCTATGGTTGCCGCATAAATTTTTATATGCTGCCCTTGGAGAACTTTGTTGTGCTCAGTACTAATGAAAAGGGATCAGTGGGAAAATGTTTCATTTTGGTGCTTGTGCATACTTTGCAAACTGCTGATGTGATCGCTGGGCAACATAAAATGTGTAATTTCGGTGCTTGTGCATACTTAGACATGCTGAATCATAAACTATTGCTTACCTAAAAGACTCCCGGTACAGAGAACCCTACATAACTCATATCTCCTTGTAATACCCAGGATTCACAAATGTGTGAGTGATGGAGTAAAATGGGTACAGCAACCTGAAATCTATTGGATAGGAATTTATAAACTTGTTTATTGACATTTGATTACCAGGAATATCTGACTTGGTAGGTGCCAATTATCTCTGCAGTCTGCACCAACTGCTGGATATCTTTGTTCCTGGTGGTTTACGCAGCTGTCTTGGGGAACTCAGGATAGTGTGGGTTAATTAAGCAAAGATCATTGCGTGTATGTGTGCATGTATGTGAGCCTAACTAAAGTTTTTAATACTAATTACAAATTAGAAAACATTTGGAGGTTATTTTGTGGCAGGAATGGAACTGAGAGAGACAGAAAGAGAAAATGCTTATTTATAATTTGTGGTCATCATCTGTTACTAAGGCAGTGCTTGTTTCAACATTAGAACATTTGGAAACCACTATAATTTTCTTTGTATGTTTGTTTATTGCAGACTACTATTATAAGTGAGTATTAGTGATGTTGTCATCCAAGAAACGAAAGATTGTAGATGAAAAGCGTGGTTTCCAAGAGAGTTGAATAGTCATATCAAATGCCTAATCTGCTATTAATCAGTTTCTGTTCCAAAGGAATACAATGTACGAAGACATTATGAAACTATGCATGGTAACAAATATGATGTGATTACAGGCAAAATGAGGGAAGAGAAAGTTCAGCAACTAAAATCAGCCTTTGTCAAGCAGCGAAACATCTTCAAAAACCTTAACAAAATGAGCGAAGATTCAGTACAAGCAAGCTTTGTTATCAGTGAAATGATTGCAAAGTCATCACGTCCATTCACTGAACACCAGTTCATTAAAGACTGCTTCATAAAAGCAAGCAAAATTCTTTGCCCAGACAAGAAGAAATTGTTTAAAGGTATAAGTTTGTCTGCAAGTACAGTGGGCAGCAGAATTACTGAATTGGCCAGCAATGTACACCAGCAGCTACTTGCAGCTAGCAAACAGTTTGAAGCTTTTTCAGTTGCCCTTGACGAGAGCACTGGCATAACAGATACCGGGTACATTTCAATCGACCGACATTCACTCCACCGACACATGAAAACATCGACAGCGCAAACACGGACATTTCACAGGTAAGACTTTTAAATTCGCTAATCAAGCCTACCATGGTTTAGGAAGTGTGGCAGTGTTATGCATGTGTGGTAGGCATGATTAGCGAATTTAAAAGTCTTACCTGTGAAATGTCCGTGTTTGCGCTATCGATGTTTTCATGTGTCGGTGGAGTGAATGTCGGTCTTCCGACTTGTCGGTCAATTGAAATGTACCCCAGATACCGCATACTGCGCTGTCTTCATTCAAGGTTTGGACAGGAACTTGAATGTTATGGAAGAATTACTAGACCTGTTACCTTTGAAAGGCACAACCGCGGGACGTGACATATTTGGTGAACTTGAAAAATGTCTAGAAAAGTCTGAATTGCCATGGAATAAGCTTGTTTCGGTAGCAACTGATGGTGCACCCGCAATGTGTTCTGAAAAAGTTGGTGGTGTTGGGTTACTGAAAGCAAAGCTCAACAGTGTTGGTGTCGCTCACACCTTCGTTGCAATTCACTGCACTTTGCACCAGGAAGCATTGTGTAGAAAAAGTCTCCAAATGAAGGAAGTCATGGATGTTGTTGTTAAGGTGATTAACTTTATACACGCTAGAGGTCTAAATCACCACCAGTTTAATGACTTTCTGTCTAACCCTGATACCGAATATGGAGAATTACTCTATCACACCAAAGTCAGATGGCTAAGTAGGGGAAGTGTACTGAAAAGATTCATTGCACTTCGAGAGGAAATAGCAATCTTCATGGCAATGAAAGAAAATAAAATTCCTCAGCTTGCTGATCCATTTTTCATATCTAACCTTGCTTTTCTGACGGATATTACACAACATCTTAATGAACTCAACCTCAGGCGCCAGGGCACAAAACAGATGATAACACGGATGTATGACAGTGTCAAGGCTTTCAGATGTAAACTTTCCCTGTGGGCAAAACAGCTGATGGATGGTAACCTAGCTCATTTGACTGCCTTACCGTCACTTGGAACAATCAAAAAAACAGTTCTTGAAAGAATATTCAGATGCAGTCAGCAAATTATGAGCAGAATTTGACCGTCGGTTTCAGGATTTCAAGGCTCTAGAACCCCTATTTGCCAACTTTATGACGCCGTTTTCCATAGGTGTTGACACTGTCTCTGAAGAATTCCAGATGGAGTTATTGGAACTTCAGTGCGATAGTGTTCTGAAATAGAAGTTCATAGATGCTGGCGTTCAAGATTTTTATAAGTATATGAGTCGAGATAAGTTTCCAAAGCTTTTCTCTATGGCCGCTCGAATCCCTGCGATGTTTGGCAGTACATACGTTTGTGAACAGTTTTTTTCATCTATGAAGCTCAACAAATCCGTTTTCCGGTCAAGGCTGACTGATGAACACTTAACAGCTAACTTGCGAGTGGCTGCTTCACGTGACATAAAGCCTAATGTTGACGTCCTAGTCTCTGCAAAACGCCAGCTAAGCAGTCAAAATGAAGAAAGGCAATTTTCACGGACAACAAATTTTCTGTCATAGACCTAGGTGCAATTACTAGAATATTTGAATACACTTGAATAGTATTGGCCTGTTGCTTCAAATCAATTCTTTTTGTAACTTTTTTTGCTAATTAAAAAAAAATATATAAAAATATATAGTTTGTGGATGACTTGGACTTGCGCTCCCCCCCCAAAAATAAAAATAATTGGG
This sequence comes from Protopterus annectens, assembly GCF_019279795.1. Classification (NCBI taxonomy): domain Eukaryota; kingdom Metazoa; phylum Chordata; order Ceratodontiformes; family Protopteridae; genus Protopterus; species Protopterus annectens. The sequence continues at coordinate 664,144,463 of NC_056727.1, read as the reverse complement.
GTTATTTACGGCCCTCATGCTCCCTTGAGTTTGAGACCCCTGCTCTACATTTTAAAACACTGATTTAAGAGACTTTGTCATTTACACCTGGTGGGAATATAGCATTAGCCCTGATTTGCTATAGCAACTCTTTATATTCTAAAATATTTTTCCAGTCAGCTACCATACACTGACAAATCCACTCTTTCAAGTATAAAAACAAACATCCCTGAAAGTTCTCACAAGTCACCGAGTGCCGTGCCAGGGCACTCCTGTTGTCCCTTTTTCTAATACGATAATAGTGCTGGTAGATCCTTTTTTGTAAATTTTTTTCAGTCATGCTAATAAAGAAAAGTTGACAAGTTTTGCAAAATGCTAAATTCACTACTCAGGTGCTAAAACAATGACATTTCCTGTTTGTCCTTCATCTGGAAAGGTTTCTAATAACAGGGCCAAACTCATCCTTATTAATTTATTGACACTGATTGCAATGATCACATTTTTTGTCTCAAACCAGACATTAACATCCCAAATTTTCTTTTTCTTTTCTAAAATGTTTTTAATATTTGCATTGTTCTTAAAAATAATCTTAGGTGGATTAGTCCTGACCATTTCCCAGATATCACTACCTTTAAAGATGTGCCAATTTGTGTAAATAATGTCCTTGATAATATATGAATCAAGGCAATAGTGAATAACAAAAGAGTTCCATAATGGATCCCTACCACCTCCACCTTCTACTTTAGTCCTAACACTTAGTCCATATTTAATAATAGAGCTATAGTCAGTTGACATTGCCTCACTGACCTGTTAGAAAATGGACTGAACCACTGCTTCCGGATACCTCGTCTCCAGAAACATACCCTTCAATTTATCAGTCTTCTAGATACTCTAATAAATTGACTTTTAATCAAGCCTTTTTTTGTTGTGGAGCAGATGGTAACTTGTGTAATGCAGAAAACTGTTACTAAACATCAGTTTCCTATAAATAAGTGAAGTCAAACCCCATCGATAGTCCTTCCCCGCTAATACATCCAGATAAGAAATGTATCGCTCTATCCAAAAGCAACTTAAATTCCTCACATTCATTGATATCACCAGTCAAAATCATAAACATGTTATCCAACAACCTGTAACAGACTGTGTACTTGGTGAACAAAGTTATTTTAAACACCTTTTCTTTTTCCCAAGTTAATAACACTGCATTAGCACACAAGGGAGCACACCCCCCCCCCCGGCTATGCCCTACAACTGCTTAAAGTACTCCCAATCAAAGTAAACATAATTGTTGTACAATACAAACTCCAGCATCTCCATGATTATTCTAACCTGCAAACAGTTCAACTTATGAAAAGTTGTTAACACCTCATGAAACGACTCTAATCCCAACTCATGAGGTATCACAGAAAACAAAATTTTCACATCAAGGGTAATAAACCAGTTATCATCTCTTATTTCAATATGTCTCAATTGGTCTAAAAAGACCATGAATCTTTCAAGATATGACTGTGTTCTAGAAACACTTTCTAGCCAAAGGTTCTATCTTTGATCTATTGGCAGAAACAATTGACCTCATTGAGGATCATGTAAATCCAAATGAACTTTAGGAATTTTGAACAGAGGGAGGTTGGCATAATGGTTAAGATATTTGCCTTATAGGCACAAGGTGCAAGATTTGATTCTCATATGGGTTAATTGTCTAGGCTTAAAATGGCCCACAAGGGGAGTTAGCTGGGTATGACTCTATGAATCTGTACATGCAGTATAAAAATGCACTCAACTATGAGGTACTTAAAAATGTCACTAGAAGTATCACTGTTGTTTAACAAGTCATTCAGGTACAAATCAATTTTCTGATAAGCTAAAGCTATCTAATTCTTAAAGGCAGGTTCATGCACATCAATATCGGACAAAATCAACTTAATTTTTTCTACTTAAGTCGTTTGATCCATAATAACCAATCCTCCTTCTCTATCAGTTTTCATAAAACATAAATCTTTGTTCTTAAAAAAAAAAAAAGATAATCCTACATTCCTCTTCCATGGTATTAAAAAGTCTATGAGGAACCTGACTAAACTTTCTATGAATATCAGTTTCACTCAACTTCTCAAAAATATTAATAACAGGATGTGGGTGGGGATTAAAAACACTTTTTTTAACCTGTTCAGGTACCTATTGTCATCTGCCTGGTCTGCCACCAAGACCTGCAAATTCAAATTTGTAGTAACTAATTTCAAGTCAGTCAAAGTCTTGGCTACATCCTCACGATGGGCAGGTATAAAAGTAAATCCTTTAAGAAAAAATAAACTGTGGTGTGCCGGTTCAATCTCAATACCAGCATGATTGCATAATTAAAAATGTTGAAATTCAGAAAGGTAGACAACTTTACAGTACCTGCAGATTCCACAAAAATACTGTTTAATTCTTATCCCAATAATTGTTGCTGTCCTTAGAGTAAGTACACCTGCAGGTATTTAAAGTTGCATTCCTGCCTTTCTGTCTGTTTCGTGGAAGGAACTCTTGTTGGTTCAGTTCTTGCCACTGATGGTACTAATTGGCTATTCCCTCGGATCTTCGTGGTAGAACCAATTCCATTGCAAGCTCACACTCATCATTATTGTTATTACCCAAATAATCTTCAACACACGATACACCTCTCATTTCCTTGTGCTGCATATTCTTACCATTTTCCTTTAATGGGTAACCTGTTCTTGTAGTTTTTGTCATCTTGCTCAATGTTTTTGTCCTTCCTTACTTTGATAAGGGAAAGTCTGTGCTTGATATAGTTGAAAATCATGGTGTATTGCTTCTGGTAGTTGGGTTCAGCAAATCCTCACACACAATACCAAGTAGTTTAGATATCTCATAACATAAGTTAGACATGATACAATCATTATCTTTGATAATAAATTTAGTCAGTTCAAGACCTGTTCAGTCAAAGAACGTAATTAACTTGGAATACAAAACTGAGTTCTGCTCAACCCTATTTGGATACTTTCAAATGCACAGACTCTTAGGAACACATTGTCTTTGCATACTCTCATTTAAAATATAATTGTCCATCTGGAGACTCTTAAATTTATACAGTTTTCTCTCCAAAGTCTTAAGTTGTTCTGCCAAAGTTGGAGCATTCACATTTCCTGCATTCAAAAATTGCCCTGACCCATTGTGTTTGTCCAACCTATGGTTAATGGATTGTACATCCTCCATAACCTTACTCCCACCACCTTGCTGGGAATCAAATTTGTTCAGTGTTGTAGACACAGAAGTTAAAAAGTATTCACTACATTGAACATGGTGGGCATCACATTATTCATTTTGCCCTCCACTAGTTGGGTGACTGTTAGAGCGGCTGTACAAGTAAAGTCAAATTACCTGCAAGCAAAGATAACACTACTTAGCACACCTTTGTGGATCCCCCTGTCTATTTCAGACTTAACTCAAGCTGATCTACAAAGCTTTTTTTTCTGTTGATATGTGTGCTTACCTGTTACTCAGGTGACTGTTAAATGGGAAATTTAATTTTTGCTGGGAAAGTTATTTCTTTCTATGTTTGAACCTTCCTGGTGAGTTTACCCTTTCACTTTCCATGCTTATAGGGTTATGTGTAAAAAAAGAATTCCCCATATATACCCGTATTACTTTCATAGAGTACCTTGAATCTAGCCATCTGTTTCTTTCAAAATTTAAATGACAGTAATAAAATAAACCAGGTGCTCCAAGGGATCAGAACTCATATCCACAAAGCGTTTATTGTCTTGCAGCTTAAAAAAGTTTAAAAAAACAAACTGCTGTTGTAAAAAAATCAAACAGGTTTAGCGCTTACGTCTTTCAAGTGAATGACATCATCAGAACCATTGCATTTAGAGCAGCTAGGCTTTTATTTCCAAAAACACCCCTTACTTGAAAAGAAATCATGAAGCCAAGTCTTGCATTTTAAGCTACATACTCAGCTAGCATTCACCTTAATAAATATATGTAATAAATGGTTACAAAATAATTCATCATGAATAAAATAAGTAAAAATAATATACATATATACAAACTGTGCTTGCAGAAGCCATACTACAAAAACAACAATTACATATTCTTACGTACATTGCATCAACTTGTCTTTTGCCAACTTACATTTGGACAACCTATATTTTTATTGATCTTTCTTTTAGCTCACTGGCAATAGAAACCGTCCGTTTAAGCCTGGCGGCACCGTGGCATTAAATCTCAACTGCCAAAGCATTTCTTTATGCAACAACAACCAGTCCCGTGATTTAAGTACTAACATGGTTTTTCATTACTACTACTACTTTCACTTTTAAAAGAAGGAGTAATTTCAAAAGTATGTTGGAGAATAAACCTACATGTAGGATGAATAATTTTCCTAAAAATTCTAGATGTGGAAGATGCAATCAATGTGGCTATGTTGAATGACACTGTGAAGGGTGGCTATATGATAAAATCAGGGATTATGCCAAGGGAGGCAGTTTTGTTTTACGGAGAGAGTGATTTATTTTGCTGTGTGCATACAATGCCAAGATTTTTATATTGACAAAACCAATAACACTTTTAATAAACATATTTATCAGCATGTTTATAGCATCCAGCGAAATAACAAGAGTGCTTTAGCTAGGCACTCGGTCACCTGTGTGGGATTTGATAAATTTATATTCTTTGCTGTAGAACAAATTGATTTGGCAGCATACTGTGGGGACTGGAAGAATAAGTTGGTGCATAAAGAAATGCTTTGGCAGTTGAGATTTAATGCCACGGTGCCACCAGGCTTAAACAAAACAGTTTCTGTTGCCAGTGAGCTAAAAGAAAGATCAATAAAAATATAGGTTGTCCAAATGCAAGCTGGCAAAAGACAGGTTGATGCAATGCACGTAAGAACATGTAATTGTTTGTTGTTTTTGTAGTATGGCTTCTGCAAACACAGTTTGTATATATGTGTATTATTTTTACTTATTTTATTCATGATGTATTATTTTGTAACCATTTATTACATATATTTATTAAGGTTACTGCTAGCTGAGTATGTAGCTTTAAATGCAGGACATGGCTTCATGATTTCTTTTCAAGTAAGGGTGTGGTTATGGATATAAAAGCCTAGCTGCTCTAAATTCAATGGTTCTGATGATGTCACTCACTTGAATGACAAAAGTGCTAAACCTGTTTGATTTTTTTACAACAGCAGTTTGTTTTTAAATGTTTTTAAGCTGTAAGACAATAAACACTGTGTGGATATGAGTTCTGGTCCCTTGGAGCACCTGGTTTATTTTATTTCTGGAATTCTTACTGCGTTTGCTACCTTCTTGTCTTTTACTGTCTTTTACTACTTAAATGACAGTAAGAATAGATTCTAAATACCAAGGTCTTGTTTTTGCAACTCAGGTATAAGCTTGCCTGTACTAAGTCCTTTAGGAAAGCTGTACAGTTGAGGAATTCTTAGTATGGGATTGGAAAATGACAACCTGTGTCAGTTCAGACAATTCAAGTTGGTTTTTCCTTACTATGTCCTTTCTAGTTATTCCCACTGTGGTAAAATGTTTCCAGGAAGAATTAAGGCATATTCCAGTAGAGCCTTGTTTCCTTTGATGGCATATTGGAGAGAGGTGGACTCTAGAAGCATTCTAGAGGCAACTACATGGTACATACTTTTACAGACCATTACAAAGGGATGTAATTTTCCAGGTCATGTACTACTTTTGCTAGGACCATACACCAAGGTCTCCTGGTTCTACATCCTTCCTCCTACTCCTGGGTTGGATAAGGTTTGGTAATCAACCCAAATAACTAAATGCTACTGCAGCAGTAAGGATGGTGAACATAGTGTAAGTTGCACTTACCATAATGGTAGATGAAGAAAATGTGAAAGTTTGTAGACATCCACTTTCATTTGCTACATTTTCTATCTGTACTGATGTCAAGTATGTAGTGATATAGCTACCTAGTTTGGTTACCTTCCCTTTCTTGGGCCCTTCCCTTGCATACGCTTTCTAGTTTATACATCAAATCCCCGAAACAGATAATGATAGCCTCTTTGAATTACAATAATTTGCCATGACCACTTGTTCTTATTAAAACACGGTGGAGATAATAGCAATGCTTTTGCTATCGTGATGTTGTTCAGGTACCTGCCTTTTATTGCAGTGAACCACTCCTCAGTGTTCCTCAGAGTTTTATCAGTGTTTAGTCTAGCAGTCTTTGCTAACTTCAACCCCACTTCTCTGTTTCTAATTCCTTCATTAGCTGAGTAGCCTCCCTTATTGTATATTCTTCCCAGCAGATTTTTATATTCAGTGTCTGCTAAGTGGGCCTCCTGCAGAGCCAATATTTATATTTTCTGAATGTTTGCATTTTGAAGGACTCATTTCCTTTTCAGTTTTCTTATCAGCCCATTGACATTCTGGGTCATTATCTTCATTCCACACTCAGACATCTATGATTTTGTATATAATCCTTCCTTACTTTTGCGTCTAGTTTTCACTCCCATAGGCCTGACCTGCCCATTTGTTGTTTGATAACTATGGTCGTTCCCTGGACTGTTGTCTGCATATAGTTTTTACTTACTTCCTTATCCACTGGCCCTTCTGTCATTGTTATGTGATCATCTGTTAAATAGTTATAATCCTGTAAGAAACAAACATTTTAATAACAAATACATATTTACAAAGTCTTGCAACCATTTCAGCTATCAGGCAAAAACTGCCTGTGCTATTCTTCCCTCAGATAGTCACTGAAAATTAACTTGCTGTCGCAAAATCCCCAACAAACTCTGCATTCATTTATAAAGGTCCATTTAAATTATCACCATTTTCATATTTGCTCTTGCCCCCAGACAAGTTATTTAAAACTGGTTGTAGATGCTCAGGCTTGACTCTCCTTTCAAAACAGCTATGGTTATAGCAGTTCCCAAATCATGTCCCTGTACTTACAGTAATTCTTCTGGAAACAATATGATACACTCATTGGTCATCAGTCATTGTTTTCTCATTGCCGCTGCCATTTTCACAAAAATGGAAAACTTTCAATCTGATGTTATTAATCTTCATTCATTCATGATGGATGGGTTTCAGTTCCATCCTCGGAACCGACTCTGCTGATATAACAAGCTTGCACCAACCAAAAAAAAAAAAACCTCTTGCACTAAGATTACTAATAGTGCTCCTGTCCTCATCTCCCCAGATCTCCCCAGATCTTGTTTGCCGCGTAGAGTTTCAAGACGCGCCAGACCAGCTGTTAAGCTAAGTGTTTCACTTTTTTCACTAAATATTGATCTTTTGCCTTTCTAATCACTTAGAACTTCTTTATTCTTAGTCGTTTATACTTTGTGATACTTTCCTCTTGTGTGAATGAAATTCTTCTTCCCTTTTGCCTCACTGTTATTTCTTAGTACCATTGTTGGTACAGGCCCCTCCCTTTCCCTTACCCTTTGGTAATTTATAATATACCATTGTTGGTATTCTTCTTTTTCCCTTTACCCTTTTGGGTATTCCTCTCATTTACCATTGTTGGTAATATAAAAAAAAATCTCTTCTTTATGTGTGTGAGTGTGCAGCCAATCATGACAGAATATCTTTCCTACTGTTGAATTGTTGTTTTTTTCATTGCTGCTCGTTTACTGTTGTCTGGATATTGTTATAATGCCAGACAAAAAGGGAACTACTGTTTTCAAACAATGTGATAAATGTGGCAGGAAGATGCCAAACTCTGATGGCCATCTGTCCTGTGTCTATTGCCTGGGAGTACCACACTTAAAGGTCCAACCTCTGTGCGAGCTCTGTAAGGGCTTTAGTGCCCTCACCTCAGCCAAGCACAAGAACAAATTAATTCTAAAGGGTCTTTTAAAACCCCCTTTCTTGGAGGCTTTATCCAAGGTGGAGGTCTCAACCCCTCCTAAAAAAAGAGTCAAAGAAGAGGAGCCAGTCAGTACCATCGTCACCTCATTCTCAAGAATCAAAAAGCACTAAGGCCCAGGTTCATACGGAACTGAAACCAAAAATTGCAAAAATGACTTTGACACTTGATTTGGCACCGGAGTTCAATACTCCATTCATGGTGCCATCCTTAACCACAGAACCGACAATGACTACTTCTCCCGCAGTACCAACCCCTTCCACAGAACCACAGACCCTCTTGGCACCAAAAATAGTCTATCCATTAAAACCGGTCAGTTCCCTCCCCTCATCACACCCTTCCAGTCTTTCAACCATGGTGCCGATGGTCCAGACACTAGCCAGGACCAGATATTCTCCGTCAGTTGGCCCTTTTGTTGGATAACAGTTAAGTCTATTCCTTGATCGGCCTGAATCTCCATCGGGGATGTCAACCCGTTCCACCAGGAGCCTTTCGGAGCTTGTCATAGTGAGACTTGTGGATCAGCTCCTAGCTGCCAGAGGCATCCCAACTCCATATAAAACCACCCTCCCACCTGGAGCTGAGGATTTTTCTCCACAGACTCCAACATATGTTCCTCCTTCAACCTTCTCACAGGTTTTGGAGCCCGTGATGCCGACAACTAACCCGGTGGCAGCTTCTCCGGTTTCATTGGTAGATCTTACCATGGTTCCTGAGCCTACCCTGTGGTCAATGGCTGAATCAGTGCCAACCCACCCTCAAGACCATGATTGGTCTGTTGGTACCATAACCCTAGTACGGCGCTGATTTTTTCTATGGTGCCATCTATGGTTCTGGTTCCTCTGGCAGCTGTGAGTCCTCTCGCAACTCCTATCCTGGAGGCGGGCTCCTCAGAGTGGATGTGACCCCAGTTTCAAGGCTGTCTTTCTTGGTTCCAGGCTCCCATCCCTCTTTGGGTGGGCCTGCCTTCCAGGTTATGGAGAGGGCACTCACCTCAACAGGTTCACAGTTGGCCCCTTTGTCGCCAGAATGCCACATGTACATGCCTTCTGGTTCACAGCTGACACAGTCCACTATGTTGGGACATCTGGCACATGAACAGCATGATACCCTACAGCAGGGCACCCTCTCTTCAGAGTCCTCTTCAGATGCCCCCCCCCCATAAGAGATCATGCAAGAGTAAGCACGTTGATTCCCATGAGGAATCTTTTACTGAAGTTAGGGATTACGATGAGGGGGAAGGGTCCCCACAGTTGCCCCCTGAGGATATCTCCTTTGGAGATATACTGGAAATACTGAAACAGAAAGGTGACTGGAAGCCCACCAACAATTCTTCTGAAGAATCTGTACTCTTGCAGTTTTCCGTGCTTGACCCCTCTACTTCCTGGGTGACCCTCGCCTGCAGATGAGTTAGTCAAGCTCATTGTGCAGCACGCTTGGAAAACTCCTTTTACCACTGAGCCAATCCCCCGGACACCGGACAAAATACTCTCCCCTCTAGAGGATCATCCCCATTGGTCCAAAGGCTTGGCAGTAGATGCTATGGTGGTGGCGGCGGCCACAAAGAAAGACCTCGCAGAGGAGAGTCCTGCTGTCCATCCTCCAAACAGGGAGTCTCGGATGATGGACAGGTTAGGGAAGCAGGTTTATGCCTCATTGACCTTTGCCGTACAGTTGTTGAACTACTTGGCACATTTCACCCATCTCCAGAGAGACTCAGGAACTTTAGCAGGAGCTATGTCTGATGAGGTACATAACAAAGTTGCCTCACAGCTTGCCTCTGTGGAATCCATATGTAACTCGTCCATGCAGTTGATTTCCCATACAACTGAAGGGGCTGCCAGGCAGTGGGTGCAGGCGTTGTCATGAGATGTCATGCCTGGATGTGCTTGTGCAATTTTGCAGACCCTTTCAAGTCTTCCTTCATCAATGCTCCCATTGATGCCTCCTCTCTTTTCAGTCTAAAGGTTAAAGATGCACTAGCCAGGTGTGAGAAGGACAGCAAGACCCTATCTGCTGTGGGCATACATTTTTCCACTCCCCAATGATCCTATTATAGGAATCAGAGAAGTGGAAAGATGTGGTTCAGGAAATCCCAGGGGCCTTTCTGTGACACACGTGGTGAGTTTTCTCCCCGGGGCAGAGGGAGGAACTCATCTGGAAGACACCCCTCCTCCCCAAGGCAGAGGAGGTCCACATAACCAGGGGTCCAGAGATTCCTTTTCTGGGCAATCCTACCAGCGCTCCTGAAAAGCGGATGAATCTCTATGCACCATTTAGCCTGGCATTCCATAATGACAGATTCCAGGGTGCAGACAGTAATTACTAGAGGTTATCACGTCACCTTCGATCTTTACCCGAGGTGACAAAAGTGGATCCCCGACATTCCAACCAGTCAGAGGGACATAGCAGCACAAGAAATTTGAAAGCTGTTTCAAAAAAAGAGTCATTCAAGCAGTCCCACCAGATCAGACAGAATCCAGATTTTGCTCAAGGTTCTTTTTAGTGCCAAGAAAGACAGGGGACTAGAGGCCAATTTTGGACCTCAGCATCCTAAACAAGTTTGTCAGAGTTTTCACCAAATGTATGGCAGTGGTAATGGCTTACCTGAAGATTGCAGGGATTGTGAGGGTTTCCATATCTAGACGATTGGCTCCTTACCACCCCCAGCAAGCATCTACTGATTCTTACCTTACACTACACTCTACAGCTATCAACCCTCTTAGGGATCTCAGTAAACAAAAAGAAGTCAAAACTAGTACCTCCTCAAAGCCTAGAATTCATAGGAGCAACATTCAGCACAAGGTCTTGCCTGGTCGCCCTTCTCCTTCACAGGCTTCAGAGGCTAAGAGCCCAACTCCAAGTGATGCTCTCAGGACAAAGTCCCAGCTTGTTCAGTCTTTCACCTGCTAGGATCAATGGCAGCAACGATCACTATAGTTCCTCAAGCAAAACTACAGATGAGATTGCTACAGTGGCTCCTAGTGTCACAGTGGTCCCTATTAATTCATTCTATGTCACACCCGATCCGCATAACAAACCGCTGCAAGCAAGATCTGAATTGGTGGATGAAGCCAGAAATGGAGTTATGGAGTCAGCACTTTTCATCCCCTCAGCCCAAGGCTGTAGTGACCACGGACGCATCCCTGATGGGGTGGGGAGGCATTTTCAGGGAAAGACAGTCCAAGGTACTTGGTCCCCCGTGGAGGCCAATTTGCATATCAATGTCCTAGAACTGAGTGTGGTGTTTTTGGTATTGCAAGCATTCCAGTCTGCCCTCCCACTGGGGAAAATTGCTATCCAGTCGGACAATTTGTCAGTCATCTGGTATATCAACAAATAGGGAGGAACCAGATCCTACCTGTTGTATTGGGAAGCCATGAGAATTTGGCAATGGGCGATAGCCTCCAACTGCTTTTTGGTAGCAATACACATCCCCAGGAATTCCAGCGTGATTGTGGACAAACTGAGCAGATGTATTCTCCTGCCTCACGAGTGGTCCCTCAATCCAGTGATAGCGACAGAGATTTTCCGTTGCTGGGCCCAGCCTTGCGGTGACCTATTCGTGTCCCCAGCCAACCACAAATGCAGCAGCTACTTTGGCCTGATCCCCCCTCAGGGGGCATCCCTGAGAGATGCTCTAGTAAACAGTTGGCCCCCTGAACTACTGTATGCCTTTCCTCCCTTTCCTCTGATACCACAGTTTCTAAATAAAGCTCTTTGGTTGCAAAGAAAAATAATCCTCATTGTACCCTACTGGACCCAACAAGTCTGGTTCCCTTTCTTTTGGCCTCATCTGGTTCCCCGACCATGGATTTTGGATCCAACTCCAGGACTTCTGTCACACCCACAGGGGTTGATCCATCCAAACCTATCGAGCCTCAAGCTGAAAGCTTGGTTCCTCCACTTACAGCAATTGCCAGGTGAAATAATCTTTCTTCCCCTGTTAGAAAAATACTTCTGGCTTCCCATAAACCATCTACCAGGAAGGTTTATTATAGTAAATGGAACAGATTTGTGTTTTAGTCTCGGGGAAAAAGGAATAAATCCCTTCTCAGCTCTGATCACTTCAGTTTTAGAGTATTTATCAACCTTACTCGATTCAGGAGCTTCAGCTTCTACTATCTGGGTTCAGTTAGCAGCTATCTCAAACTTTCACAGTGGTTTCCAGGATTCTTCTTTAGTATCTCACCACCTCTGTAAAACCTTCTTAAAAGGGGTTTTACATATAAGGTCGCCTTTCAATGAGTCCAGTGAACTTTGGAATCTAACGCTGGTCCTACAATCTTTGACTCGTTACCCCTTTGAGCCTGCGGCCAATTGCATCATAAAATTCTTGTCTTGGAAGTTTTCATTCCTGCTAGCCATTTCCTCAGCAAGAATAATATCAGAATTACAAGCTTTGTCCATAAAACACCCTTACATAGTTTTCCACAAAGAGAGAGTATCACTTCGGACTAACCCATCCTTCCTACCCAAGGTTGTCTCAGAGTTGAATATGAATCAATCTATTGACTTGCCAGTTTTCTTCCCAAATTTTTCAAATAAAGGAGAATATTGTTTGCATTTATTGGCTGTAACTAGGCAATTATGCTTCTATTTAAATATGACTAAATCTTTCCAAAAACCTGACCAATTATTCCTGTCCTTCTCAGGACTCAAGTTGGGAAAATCAGTTTCTAAAGTCACCTTGGTGAAATGGCTGAGAGAATGCATCTCTTTTGTCTATAAACAAAACCAAATGTGTTTAACAAGTAAAATAAAGGCACATTCAACCAGATCAGTTGCTACTTCAGTGGCTTTTCATTTTAGAGCTTCTATGGATGATATTTGTGCAGCAGCCACTTGTGGGCTTCTCCTCATACCTTTATCACACATTACAAATTGGTCTTAGTCTCTATGGGGAGGGCATGCTTTGGCTCAATGGTGCTCAGGAATATTCTTCCATAGGACCTCCCAGGACATAAAGTAGCTGAGGACTCTGTCCCATCTGTCATGAGTGAATAAAGATTAACAACATCAGATAAAGAAGTTATGTTCTTACCATAACATTCTATCTGTGTTGCTCATCTTCATTCATTCATGACATCCCACCCTCCTACCCCCTCTGAAAGACTCATGGAGATTTGGACTTGGTCCTGGTTTAAGAATAGGGTTTTTGCTCAGACAAAGCCTCTGCTTTCTTTCCTTATGGGCAAACTCGATCTGAGGAGATCAGGAGAGGGGCACTACGGATAATCTTAGCTTGAGAGTTTTTTTGGCTGGCGCGAGCTTGTTATATCATCCGAGTCAAACCCATCCATCAGGAATGACTGAAGATCAACAGCACAGATGGAACTTTATGATAAGAACATAATTTCTTTTTTCTAATTACTTGCCAATGGTGTCACATTAATTCCATTCATCCACTTGTCCTGTACTGCTTCTGCTTCCACATGATTATCTTGCTGTCCAGTGTCTGCCCCACGCTCGTTCAGTAACTGCATTGCTTCCTGGACATCCATGACAGTTCTACTCCCTGTTGGAAGTATAACCTGTCAAGTAAGCAGGTCAGAGTAACTTGAACTTCAGTCTTTGTTGTATTCATAATCGCAAGTCAGGAAAAAAAATTGCCCTTCTTTGCATTTCAACAGAGTGGTCATTATTGTCCCTTACGTATAGATTTCCTAACTTACACACTACTCCTAGCCTGCACATTTTTGACAGCAGTTCCTCTTTTACCCTGTATGACTCTAATCTCACTATTATATGTCTAGGTTGACCATGATGTACCCCTGCAGCATAGTGAAACACTCTGTGTGCCCTTTCAATATGTGTTTTATTTTCTAGTACCTATGACTAACTGGCCAAATGGCTTTGTATAAAATCCTCAACATTTCCATCTTAAGGGCCCTCTGGGACCTCTTATCAGCTGAATATTTTTTTTTTCTTCCAGCCCAGGCCTACATCCAGAAGCTTGTTCTGTATTTCTTTGTATCTGCCTTCTAAGTTGGTAACCTTGTCAGACAGATCTGTATTTTCTTGCTGGCAAGGCAGTGGTGTCTGAATACACAGTTAGCATCTTATCTGTTTCCTCATTTCCTTTTATAGTTCCTTCTATAAATGCATCCTGTCGTAATTCTAGTAGGATTAATTCTAGGGCTGATTGTGTAATAGGCAATGTTGCCTGCAGTCTCATCTCCCTCTTATTTTCCTTTTTAGCCATGTGGTACACCATATTTTTACAATGTTCTGCAAACTATATCTTTTTCTTGTTTTTACCAGCTGCCTTATTCATGTGGTACATCCATACTTGCTGTGTCCTACTTCATAATGATGCTTTTATATTAAAGGACTTTTTTAAATTTCCTGGAATGATTTTTTGCAAAGGCACCATTCAGGAAGTCCACAGTTTGCAATAGTTTAAAAGTAGAATAACTTTTTTTGGTCATCTGCCTACAGTTCAAGGGGCACAGAAATGGATCTGGCTTGCTCCTGAGGTAAGGAGCACCAGAAATATCAGGGATAAGACTTTGGACCTTTTTTTTTTTTTTTTTTTTTTTTTTTTTGCTTGCTCTTCAACTTTAAAGTTAAGGGGCACAGACTGGGGAGAACCAACTGGGCTTAGTTCACCAGATCAGGGTAAGGTCCCCCCTAAACTTAGAATGGGGGAACAACACTGGGTGCTAGATGAGCTAACTGTGACTGCAGTAAGAACATACTATTCCTTCCACGCCCAGCCTTTTACCTTATCTCCTGTGCCTTTTCTTATGGCTTTATTTCACTTTAGCACTGAAATTGAGAAGGAGGACTGCATGATACAAAAAGGGAAGGGGGAAAGCTGTCTGACAGCCTGAGAATGTTCAATCTGACAAGTAGTCCTAATACCTGTGGCGCAAGTCTAATAGGTTACTAACAATGGACTTTCTTCTGACAAGTGTATAGTTATGGCAAATGCGTAACTTTTGTGTCATACTGCAGCAAGTTCAGAAACCCACCTTTCACATTAAATCTCAGTAGTAAGACATTTTTTATGATTTTTTTGTGGTTATTTTATAAACAAATGTTTTTAAAGGATACTGCCATCATGCCTGATCAGAGTTCTGTTCAGAAGAACTGCTTAGAAGACAAGCAGTTGTGCTGACAATTTCATCATCACATTAATCTCAACATCATACATGGGACACAGTCCTTGAAAACCATCACCTGTTACTTCAAGTTCTAATTTATTTATGTACTTCAGCCCTGAGCACTTTAGAAGAGACTCAAGCACAATCATTGCAAGTAATGAAAACTATATACCGAGCTCCACTGACGTAGGTGACCAGCCAGTACTCTACTATCTGCATCTGAACTATCCGAGGCTTACAACTAAAGATAAGAACCATTATTGCTTGTATTTCTGCACTTACTGTTATCACTGCTTTTGCCAATTATTTCTGCATTTTTACTGTAATTTTTGACTTTTTTCAACCTTTGCATTTAACTTGTGTTCTGGGCACTTGTACTATGCAGCATAGAATAGCCACAGATTCTCTGTGTCTAGTTCTGCATGTATTTGAATTGATCACTAATCCACAGCAAACTTTCTCTGGAGAGGGCCCACTGCACTCTTGTGGCAGGAGGCGTGTGGCTAGAGACCCATATGTTGAAGCTTGTTGGTCTAGAGCTCTGTTCTGAACTTTTGATTGGATATTTTGCCCACCAGTACGTTTTTTTTCATTTATTTTAAAAGCCCCACGTTGATGGCTATAGGTACATTAAATTTTCCCTTAGCTTTGGTCTGTTCTCCAGTCGGACATTTTTATGGTTCTGCTTCCCTATCAGTCTACAGATCAGTACAGCCTCTGAGCTACTCTCTCTAGTTCTTCTCATCTTTACTAGCGGACTACCCTCTCACAGGATCCCCATCTAGTCATTTCTGACCAATCCCTATTACTGACCATACCTTTTACCTAGCACTATAGAAGGATAATACTCCGCCATTTCTCCTGCCTACCTGGTTGAATTAATGTTCTGAGGCAATGTAGCAATTGCCTCATGTACACTGCCAACCCACTTCTTTTACACTACTCCAGCTCAACATGTGAGAGGTGCATCTACATAAAAAACATAGAATCTAAGCTCCCTCACTCACCAGTCAGTATGCTTGACCCTAAGCAGGTTGTCAGTACTCACATCTCACCAACCTCACCTATCATGCAACCAATACATAACCTCACATATGTGGAGGTCCTCTCTAATAATGTACCCGATGCACAGAGACCTCCCAAACGCAAGCACACCCCACATAGTTCACTTGCAGATAAACAAAGTACACATAAAAACACACATGCCAGTGTCTCACCAAGTAAGCCACTAAGGTGTAACACAGAACCAGATGTACCAGTCACAGGTGACTCTATCGCGAGACACGCTGATGTACTTCTCTGCACTATATGAAGAGAGACATGACTGAGATCTCTGATTATGTGTCCCAGGCAGGTATATCCCTAGCCTTAAGCAACATACTACCCTCACCTAGGATGATGCCGCAATACAAGCAAAAGATGATTGACTTCAACAATTGGCTTTGTTTCTGGTGCCATTCTAAGGGGATCCAGTTCCTGTTAAACTGGGATGATATGGTTGATAGACCTTGATGCTTTGCCAGAGACAGTCTTCACCTGTCACCTATAGGATTTTGGCTTCTAGCAAAGGCTCTTGCCTCCCCCAGTGCCTTTTTAGACAAGTACAAAATTTCAAATGTAAAGTGTTCCTCAAAAATGAATATTAGGGTCATGCTGCTAAATGCTAGAAGTCTAAACCTAAAACTGCACTCATTGGAAGCTGCCCTCACTTTGGAGGATGCTGATGTCTGTGCTGTCACAGAAACCTGGATGTTAAGTTGTCTATCTCGCCTTTATTCTTGCTGGTTGGGTTTGGAGCCGATCCTCGGCTCCGACTCGGCCATCTTCAATAGCTCGAGAGCAGTTTACTGGCTCAAGGCTACCCCATATCCCATGATGCCTGGTGCTAGTTACCCAGATCTCATTTGCCGCTTCAGACTGTGAGGTTGTCTTACTGGCTCAGGCTCATATACTTTCTTGTATAGTTCTATTTTCACTAGAATTTATCCCTTAATAGTATACCCCTAATTCCTTTATTGTACTATTACCATAGCTAGATTCTTTAAATAGTGTCTATCCCTCCTTTTTTTTTTTTTTGAAAACTCGTTTTACTTAGAGAGTTTTCCCCACCCCCTCCCCCTCCCTTCCTTTTTGCGGTAGCCGTTTAAATTAGAAGTTAACTCTTTTTGTCTTTTTGTCTTTTTTCTAGTTTAAAAAAAAAAAAATAAAAAAAAAAACGTTTTTAAGTAGTATCTGTAGTAGTAGACTTTACTTAGTTTTTAGTGTGTGTTAGCTGTATAGTTTATATATTGTTTAATTTGTTATACCTGCTAACTTGTTTTTTCTTGTGGTGTGTGTGTGAGTGTTTAACCTTGGTGTGTGTGCGGTAACATGACCAAGGAAACTAAAGTGTCCAGATTCAAGAAGTGTGACTCATGCTGACAGAAGATGTCTCTGACAGATGGTCACACTTCTTGTGTCTATTGTCTGGGCGCGGTGCACCTGCAGGAGTCTTGTTCAGTTTGTCATGCTTTCAGCCCAAGAGTCCTGCAGGAGCGCAAAAATAAGTTGATCCTTCAGGGTTTGCTCAAGCCCCAGGATTCACCGGCCAAGGCTCAGCCTGTGAAATCCTCCAAGCCACCTAAGTCTTCGGCTCCCAGTTCTGAGCTGTCGCTGGGTGAAACTCCACAATCCACCTCGGCTCCGGCCAGAGCCGATGTGCCTCCCTCCCAATCGGCTCCAGCAGGTACTTCAGAGCCATCTGGGAGTCGAAAGAGATCTAGGTCTACCTCCTTGGAGTCGATACGCTTGGCTCCATGGTCACCTCTGCTCCAATCGGAGCACAGTCATAGGTCTTCTCACTCCTCTCGGTCCTTTAGACTTTCAGATCAGGACTTGGAGAGAGTGGTCAGTAGGCTGCTGAAATCACAGGCCCTAGCGAAAATGTTGTCCAGCCCCCCTCATCAGGTGTCAGCTCCGTCCACTTCTGCAGAGATTCCTCCTCCGACTCCTCTGTTGAGCTCGGAGCCGGAGTTCGTTGGGGTTCGACTCGTGGAACTGTCGGCTCTGATACCTTCTCCTTTGGTTCCGTCCTCGGCTCTGATCCCTTCCATGGCACCGTCCTTGGAGGGATCTGGGCGCCGGGACTCCCTCATTGGCTCCGAGGGGGTGAGTGGCATCGGACCCTTGTCCGATCCTGCTCTCCCCCTCGGAGCTTCGGCACAGGTGAGCTTGGCTCCTATATTGGCCTCGGAGCCGTCCCCCTCAGTGCGGAGAGGAATTCTGGTTTCTTCGGAACCGGAGTCTTCTCTGCGTCCAGGCGGGGGTGCCTTCGAGGTCATGAGGAGTGTACTGGCCCCCGAGTCAGTCCCACGGTCAACCCCATCGGCTCCTCCCCCTATGGTGCCTGCGTCTGTCTCTGCCCCTCCTCCAAACCCCAAGCGTGGGGAACCAGCAGTCCAGGGCACCACCTTGAGTGTTTATTCCTCTTCCGAGGTCTCCCCTGATCACTCAGAGGAGCCACCTCGTAAGAGGAAGTGGAAGAGGAAGCACGTTGGCTCCCCTGAGTCTGTCACATCAGATACTGACTTAGAGGATTCAGAAGGGTCCCCGAGATCCCCCTCTGAAGATGTCTCCTTTTCAGACATTTTGGAAATGGGGAACTGGAATACCCTAGCCTCTTCCGAGGATGAGTTGGTATTCCTGGATGTGTTTGGTTCCCGACCTTCCACCTCCTGGGTGTCCCCACCTTTCGACCCACTTATGTCTGTGGTGGCTTGGAAGGCGTGGTCAGCTCCAGACACAGTGGAACCAACCCCCAGGAGACCTGCTAAATTTATAACTGCACCTCAGGACAAACAGTTTTTGACTAAGGGCGTACCTGTTGATGCCATGGTGGTAGCAGCAACCACAAAGAAGGAGTTGGCAGAAACTTCCTCATCTGTCCATCCCCCTAACAAGGAGTCTAGGACTATGGACAGATATGGGAAGTGAATGTTTGCTTCAGCGACCTTCTCCATGAGGTCTCTGAATTATTTGTGCCATTTCACCCGCCTTCAGAGGGATCTCCTTAAAGAGCTTGGAGATACCCTCCAAGATCCATCAGCTGAGGGGGCTCAAGCTACGGTGGCCTCCCAGCTGTCGACTCTGAATTCAATTGTTAACTCCTCTATGAGGCTCATTTCTTATGCAGCCGATGGTGTGAGTAGAGCTGCAGGCACAGGCGTTGCCCTTAGGAGGCACTCATGGATGCGGCTATGTAATTTTGCGGAGCCCTTCAGAGCGTCTTTCACCAATACCCCCTTTGATGGCTCTGCTCTCTTCGGATCACAGGTGAAGGACACCCTAACCAGGTGTGAACAGGAAGGCAAGACTCTGTCTGCTGTGGGAGTCCATTTTTTCACTCCTTCTAGACCATACCCCAAGGGTCAGAAGAGTGGAAAGATGTGGTTCCAGAAATCCCAGGGAGCCTGGCCTGACACACATTCTGAGTTCCCTTCCAGAGGCAGAGGAGGGAACAATAACAGACGCCGCCCTCGTGGCAGAGGGGGTCCGCAGAACCAGAGCAGCAGAGAATCCTTCTCTGAGAAGCCCTTTCAGCATCCCTGAAGGGTTGCCCGGCTGCCCACCTCTGGAGACAGTCGGGGGAAGGCTCTCACTGTTCCCCAAAGCCTGGCAAGACCTAACTCAAGACAAGTGGGTACAGTCGATCATATCCGGAGGTTACAGAATTCCCTTTGCTCAACCCCCATTACCATCAAACAAGTCCCTTCCAGATGTTCCACCCAATCTAAGGGCACAAGCAGCCATAGAGATTTCAAAGCTGCTACACAAAAGAGTCATCCAGGAAGTCCCGGCAGACCAGCTCAAATCCGGAACTTACTCAAGGTTCTTTTTGGTACCAAAAAAGACAGGGGACTGGAGACCCATTCTGGATCTCAGCAGATTAAACAGATCTGTACAAAGAACAAAGTTTCGGATGGTCACACTACAGTCCATTCTACCCTTCCTGGGCCAGGACAATTGGATGTGCTGTATAGATCTTCAGGATGCGTACTACCACATCAAAATGCACAGGTGCTCCAGAAGTTTCCTTCACTTCCAGCTGGGGGCCAGTCATTATCAGTTCAGAGCTCTGCCCTTTGGTCTCACCACAGCCCCCAGGGTGTTCACCAAATGCATGGCAGTGGTTACGGCTCACCTGAGACGTCAGGAATTCCAGGTGTTTCCATATCTAGACGACTGGCTCCTCACTGCTTCCACCAGGCATCACCTCCTGCAAGCCAGGGACTACATTATCAAAACTTGCTCCAGTCTAGGTATCACAATAAATTTCGAAAAATCTGCATTGTTGCCCTGTCAGCATATCACTTATATAGGCGCAAATTTAAATACCAGGAACATGTTTGCAAACCTTCCACCAGACAGGGTATCACTAATTCACCAGCAAGTACAGATTTTATTAACATGCAAAAGAATTCAAGTCAGGTTCGTCCGCCGAACACTGAGTTCCATGGCATCAGCAATTCTTCTAGTCCCCCTGGTCCACTTTCACATGAGAATCCTTCAGTGGCTACTATTCACACAGTGGTCCTTCCAACAGCTTCCCATGTCTCACAAGATTATGATCACAGAAGCATGCAAGAAGCACCTCGCTTGGTGGATGGTCTCCCCATCAGTGTCCCAGGGCAGACCATTTGTGCTATCCCCTCCAGTCGCCACAGTGACCACGGATGCCTCCCTGATAGGGTGGGGGGGCATTATCAGGGCAGGACAGTCCAAGGCACCTGGCAGCCTCACGAGTACCATTTGCATATAAATGTCTTGGAGAGGAGAGCCGTGCTTTTAGCGTTGCAAGCCCTTCAGGACTCTCTCCCTCCCGGAACCTTTGCAATTCAAATGGACAACATGTCAGTGGTGTGGTACATCAACAAGCAGGGCGGAACCAGGTCCTATCCTTTATGTCGAGAAGCACTCAGACTCTGGCAGTGGGCGATCTCTTCCCAATGCTTTCTGATCGCAACGCACATCCCTGGGAGTTCCAGCGTCATCACAGACAAGCTCAGCAGAGTAATTCTCATGCCTCACGAGTGGTCTATGAATCAGGAAATTACGGAATAAATCTTTCGCCACACCTTTTAACGGCAAGTGCAGCAATTTCTTCTCCCTTCTTCCACTTCCCGGCCACTCCTCCAGAGACGCTCTAGTCCATGATTGGCCTCAGGGACTTCTTTACGCTTTCCCTCCGTTTCCCCTAATACCCAAACTCAAATAGAGAGCAACTGCGTTGGGTTGCAAAATGATCCTCATTGCCCATTACAGGCCTCGACAGATATGGTTCCCATTCCTGCATCATTACCTTCTCGAGCAGCCTTGGATTCTGGATCCTATTCCAGATCTGCTGATTCATCAATCGGGCAGACTGCATTGATCCCTTCAAACACTCCAGCTCACAGCTTGGTTGCGCCACTTCCAACGTTAGCCAGGCTTCCTAATATTTCCTCCTCTGTGTGGGAAATTATTATCTCATCACACAAATCCACAACTAGGAAAACCTACGATAGCAAGTGGAAACGTTTTTCTTGCTGGGCAGAGGCGAAGAACATAGATCCCTTTTCAGACCCTGTCCACGAGATTTTGGAATTTTTAGTGGAACTCTTTCATTCTGGTTCCGCTTCTGCTACAATCAGAGTTCAGTTAGCTGCCATTTCAAATTTTCACGTTGGGTTGTCTTCTAACAACATTAGGCCTCATAAGCTGTGTAAAGCCTTCCTCAAAGGAACCACTCTGCTTAGGCCCCCAATCAGGGATCCACCACCTCCGTGGGATCTAAATTTAGTGCTAGCTTCCCTATTCTTGCCATCTTTTGAACCTGCAGCATCTTGCTCCATAAAGTTTTTATCTTGGAAGACTCTTTTTCTGGTAACCATTACTGCTGCCAGACATGTTTCGGAGCTTCAGGCTCTTGGTATTTGTTCTCCATACTTAGTTTTTCATAACGATAGGGTCGCTCTAAGGACCAATCCTTCCTTTCTTCCTAAGGTTTGTTCACAAAATAATTTAAATCAGTCCATAGACCTTCTTGTGTTCTTTCCTAATCACACCAATAAGGCAGAATATAAATTGCACCAGTTAGATGTCCACAGACAACTGCGTTTTTATTTGCATAGGACAAAGGACATCAGGAAGTCGGGCCAACTCTTCCTTTCCTATGCTGAGGGCAGACAGGGCCTTTCAGTCTCAAAGTTAACATTATCTAGGTGGTTGTCTCACATTATTTCTTTCATTTACCAGCTGAGAAACAAAGAACTATCTAGCAAACCAAAAGGCCACTCAACTAGGGCAGTGGCCACCACGGTGGCCTTCCATTCTAGGTTGCCCATGGAATCTATCTGTGCAGCTGCTACATGGGCTAACCCACATACCTTCATTTCTCATTATAAACTAGACATGGTTTCCAGAAACAGAGCTGATTTTGGTTCCACTGTTCTGAAGAGTCTGTTCCAATGAACCACCCAGGATAGTAGGTGCTAGGGATGCTGTCCCAACCAGCAAGAATGAAGGCGAGATAGACAACTTAACATAAAGAAGTTATGTACCTACCATAACGTTCCATGTTAGTTGTCTTCTTTTCGCCTTCTTTCTTGCATCCCACTCTCCATCCCCCTATCCTAGTGGATCAAGAGCAGCTCCCCTTTACAGATTTCATTGGCTGAACCTTCTCTGGTTGTCCTTTTCTGCTTAGATAGCTTCACAGTTAGACCCAAGGGGCTTCTAGGGCAGAAGTCTTCCTTAGTTATGTCTGGAATAGCTTTTTCAAACGAGATCTGGGTAACTAGTGCCAGGCATCATGGGATATGGGGTAGCCTTGAGCCAGTAAACAGCTCTCGAGCTATTGAAGATGGCCGAGTCGGAGCCGAGGATCGGCTCCGAACCCAACCAGCAAGAAAGAAGGCGAGAAGAAAGCAACTAACATGGAACGTTATGGTAGGTACATAACTTCTTTTTAAAGGCTGCAGAAGGCACCCACCCATACCTGGTTACAATGTCTTCCACTTGATCAGACCATCAAATGAGAGTGGGAAATCCAAAGGAGGAGGAGGAGTATCAATTTTTATTAAAGACAAATACTCCTATAGATTGGAAAGATTAGATGAGTCCCTCAAACTACTCCAAGTACTACTCTTGGTAGATAAAACTCCACTCCAAATTATTTCCAGTTATAGGACCCCCTCCATGAACCAGGACACCCACAATGCCTACCAGGACCTCCTGGAGTCCCTCAATATACCACCAAACATCCTGGTTTTGGGAGACTTCAACTGCCCTTCAATAATTTGGTCTACACCTGTACCAATGCACTCCCCAGAGATTCTTCAACTTTTAAACTCTAACACCCTGGACTAGCTAGTTGACACCCCCACTAGGGGTTCAGATATTCTGGCTCTAGTACTTACAAACATGAGTGATCATTGCACCATCCAATGTGTACAGTCATCTCTAGTGAGACCTGACCATAGGTCAGTCATACTAGAAGTAACAATAGAGTCTGACCCTCCCCCAGCTGGAAATAGACTAAAAACTTTCTCCAAAGCAAACTAGAATCTCTTACTAGATAATATTATTAGTTTAATTGCCCATACCCCTACTGATGTCAAGGATACCTATGCCGAACTTTATACTAAAGCCTTGTATAAACACCTTCATAGCTGCAGCAACTAAAGATAAAACAAACCTGCTTGGTGGACATCCAGCATAAACAGGCTATATAATAGGAGAAAGAAACTGCTGTCTAAAAGTAGTAGAAGATGGTTCCCAAACTTAAAGGACTCCCTCCTCATTCTAAATAAGCAAATAAGACACCTAGTGAAAAAAATCCAAAGCCAACCAAAAGCCTAAATTGGCCAACCTAGCTAAGGGTAACCATAAGGCATTCTTTGGCTACGTCCGCAACCTCAAAGGAAAATCACAGATTTACACAGAACTTGTTGTAAATGGCACAGCATATACTGAACCTAGTGATATTTCTAACCTGCTGGCAGATAGGGTCAGTGAGAATGTCTCCCCCTGTGTCTGCCCAGTATACCATCCCTCCTACATGTCCTCCCCAAGAAATCTCTAAGAAACAGGTCCTTAATGCCCTTTCCAAGGCAAACAATACAGCCTCTATGTGATTAGACAACATCCCTGGCTGTGTCCTAAATTGCTTAAAGCAAGAGTTAGCTGTACCTCTGAGTACCCTCTTTAACAACCGTCTAAGCACTGAGTGTGTTCCTGCAGACTGGAAAACTGTCATTGTCAACTCCCTCTACCTCATATGTAAGGTCATGGAGAGAATCATCATGGACCTTATTAACAGGGATATAGGAGACCTCCAAACACTAGACCCATCCCAGTTTGTTTTCATCAAAGGGAGATTGTGTCTACTAAACGTAGTGGACTTCCGCAAGGCAGTTACTAAAACTAAAACTGTGCATATTGCCTATTTAGACCTAGTGAAGGCCTTCAACACCATTCCTCATTCAGGTATCATTGATAAACTTACCTAACTAAACCTAAACCAGTATATACGCAGGCAGGTTGTAAACTGGCTCACCAGTCAAACATGCAGTTAAAATAGGGAACTCTTTGTCCACCTTTAGACCAGCAACCAGTAGAGTACCACAGGGCTCAGTGCTGAGACCGCTATTGTTTGGAATTTACTTTTCAGAAGTACAGGCCAAAAGAAAGGGCATGTGTCTAACAAAACTTGCAGATTACTGCAAACTGGTCTAATCATTGAATCCCCTTGTGACTTTGCCACCCTCCAGGAATGTCTTACTCAAACCAATGATTGGTGCCAAAGTCACAGGCTCAAGTTAAATGATAAAAAGTGTATATCATTATCATCCCCTTCAGCAAGGGAGATATCCCTGCAGAGTACCACATTAACAACAACGCCTTAAGTACCCAATCCGTGTTAAGAGATGCGGCACACAGGTTGTCAGAAGCCTCTCCTTTGACCATCATGCTTCCACAGTGGTAAGGAAAGCCTTCTACATTGCCCATCTCATCAATAAGGCATTGCCTCCAGAAAAAAAGCGGCTATAGCCCCCATGTACTCTTTCTTTATAAGACCCATTATAGAGTACAATGCACCCTTTGCTACCTCTGACAAGTGGAGAGACCTCAGAGATACCTTACAAAGAAAATTCAAGGTATCTTAATACCTGTTTTATGCTGATAGACTAAAATCCCTGTCACTATACTCTGTGTCATACAAACTACTCAGGAGTGATCTCTGCCTTGCCTATATGACAACTGTGGATCCTGCCCTGATGGAAATGCTACAAGTAAGACAAATGGTACTTGCTGCACCCGCTCTAGTGACCTCAACATGAGAAGCAATATTAACAGGACCTGCTGGACAGACAGGTTCATCTCTCAGAGGCTCCCCCTACTCTGGAATAGGCTTCCAATCCTAGTAAAACAGAGCCTTTCACTGATCCTTTTCAAGCGTAATCTGGATAACTGTATGGGGACTAGCAAATTCACCCCTGAAGTTTCAAATGTGTCCCTTCTGGACAGGGGCAGCAGGTGTTGAGTCAGGTTTATTATTATCACCATTAAAAAAGGGAAAAAAAACTTGGCTAGGCTTGTAAGGGCCTCAGGGCCATTAGCCTAGTAACCTCTTATGATCCTATGATTCTATGATCATATGTGTTATTTATGCAGACTACATGTTGAAACTAATTTATAGTAACATTCTTATTTGTGGAAAGAATTATCCAAAATACAGTAATTATGTAGTAAGAGCATAGTACCACAAATTAGACAAGTGGCAGTTTATTCAGATGATCAAGTTCAAGTTTGCTTGAGTGTTCAAAAAATAAACACTTCACAAAAATTAAAATGTTAAAAGCCAAAAGAAGTTTGCAACACTTCAAAAAATTACAAAGACATAAAAATAGCAATATGGGATAAAATGTTGTTGTATCTTTCGCTTTTCCCGGTTAGGGGGTCGCCACAGCGGAACTCCTGTCCGCTAATGATTGGAAGCAGATTTTTACGTACCAAGTTGCCAGCCCTGATGCACAAACTTCAATGAAGGTGCACCCATTCACGCATGTCTCCACACAGAAGACGCTTTATCTGAGAATCGAACAGGACATCTTACTGTGAGGCGACAACGCTACCGCAGCACCACCACCACAGTATAGCAATGTGGGATAAAATACATAACTTAAATAAAAAAAGTAAAACAACTGTTAACAGCATATGCTGAAGGGTGTAAACACTAACAGATGGTTATTAAGTTGCCTTATAGCAATGTAATTTGTAATGAGGCAGGTCTTAAGAAAATTAAAATATGATGCTATGTTCACCAAATAAATCATTTAACCATCTTTAGATGACATTAACATGTTTAGCCCTGTAGTCTGTCTTTTGGCCTTTTGTAATTTAATTCCATAATCATAAGATCTGACAGAGTCTGAATGTCTCTAGGGTCTCAATTAAAGAAATAACAACCAAAAAATAATGTAGATTATTACAGCAACTAAACACCTCAAAAGATGAATGCAAAAAGCATTTGTAAACGAGCAGCAATAAACATGGGCAGGTAGGGGTAAAACATTTTAACAATTCATACCAATTGAAACCATTAAAAAATGCAGTTTTCAGTCACCCCAGTTCCTCTTTACTCAGACATTGTAACAATGTAGCAGATATTCATCATTCCCACTGCCTCGTTGTTATTTTGGGTTATCTTACAAGGTAACTCAGTACTGGCCAACTTTCAAAAGCTCAGACTTCCCTCCCTCTCTCTCTTCCTAAGACAGCTGATTGGCTGAACATATTCTGAGAGGGAAGCCTTCAGCTGTGACAGGAAGTGAGTGTTCAGTCTGTTTCTGCTATTCAAAGAAGAAAGTCATCTGACTCCACACAATCCAGTACTAATTTTTCTGGATTACTGTTCAGATAAGGCCCATTTGGAGACCCTTTCCTCCCATTTTATTATTAGATTTATTATTCTGTTTCTATTTTTATGTTTATTTAAAAAATATTTTATTTCTGTTAGCAGAGCTGGCCTTTGGTCAACTGGTGCCCTAGGAAAAGGACTGCACAGTGCCCCCCACACACACAACCCGGTGCCCCCCCATCCTGGTCTACCTACACCATCCAGATTACTTTTTTCTTCCTTTTTCTCAGTTTGTCTTATTCTTTAGTTTTCTTGTGTTCATTGAACATATTTTAAATAAAACATTTCTCTACTACAAAAAAATAAAGAAATAAGTACTGGAAAAGAGCCCCCTGCTAGTGGCACCCTAGGTGGCCACTAGGCCTAAGCCTGGCTATGTCTGTTAATGCTGCAATACCTTTGGGAATTTCTGCTTGTAGCTGTGTTACTTTGGCATGTATATTTGATAAATGCTTGATGTGAAATTGTTCAATCTCACCGTTTATTCTTACACATGGGTACGGAGCCGAGCCATTGGCTCTGTGTCGGCCGCTTTACTAGCTAAAGATCTCAGAGTAGCTTGAGGCCAGGCCCCTATCCCATGATGCTCTTTGTCCTACCCCAGACCTAGTTTGCCACTGCAACTGATCACAAGGTCGTCGGAGAGCTCGGGCCAGTAGAATTTCCTTTATACATTTATATATGTATATATAGGGTGCTAGTTAGATAGGTGTGTTTGCTAGTTAGAACATACATTTATATTCTTAGTTGTACAGGGATCTGGCAACTTGGGACTGTTGATATTTACTGTATGCAGTGTGGTTAGTGCAGTAACCGTGTTTTGTGTTAGAGTTACTGTATTTTGTAGAGTAAACTGAAGGTTGTTCAGGGATCTGACAACTCTACAGCGTGCTTGCGTATTTCTGTTTTGCTATAATTTGGCTGATCATAGGGAGAAACAAAAATCTGGCTTCAAGAAGTGTCCTAAATGCGGGCAGAAGATGTCCATTATGGATGCACATGTAAATTGTGTTTATTGTTTGGGCCCTGTTCACCTCCAGGAGGATTGCTCTATCTGCCACTCCTTCAACAGTAGGGTTTTATTAGAGAGAAGAAGGAAGCTGGTAGATAGAGGCTTGTTGAAGCCAGATTTTCAAGAGACCCTTGGATAAGGCTGACCAGACCTCCAAGTTATCTAAGGGGTCGAAGTCTTCAAAGGTGTCCTCGGAGCCCAGGTCATCGGCTCCAAGCCTTTCTGTGAAGGTGCGGTTGCCGGCTCCATGGTCTTCAGAGCCGTGCACTGAGCAGGTGTTTCGGAGCCAGTCCCCGGTCTTGGAACTGGTCTCCGAAGCTCTGAAGTCACCCATCCTTCAATTGGTGGCATCTTCGGTTCCTGCGACCCATTCTTCGAGAACCCTTTCCGATGTGGATGTGGACCGGATGGTGCAGAGGCTTCTTGAGAACCTGGCACAGGCTAAATTGCTATCGGCTTCGACCTAACAGGGTTCGAGGCCTGCGATATCCCACTGGCTGTGACTACTCCTCCTTCGAGCCGAGCGGGGCTTTTGGAGCCAGAGAAGGAGGATCTGATGGCCTGTTCCAGTGCCTTTGGCTCCATCAACCCTGACTTCTTTGGTTCCATTGGAAGAGTCTCGGAGCCGACACTCTCTCGTCGGTTCCAGGGGGAGAGTCGAACCGATGCGTTGGTTCTGACCCTTCCTCTCAGGGCTTCAGCGCGGATGAGCTTGGCTCCATCCTCTAGTTTGGAGCCCACTGTCTCTGCATCGGAGAAGTTGCTGTCTTCTTTGGAACCGGCAGCTTCCTCAGGTCGGAGCAGTGGTGCCTTCGATGCCATGAGGAGGGTTATGTCGTCTAAGACACACACACATTGTCAGGTCCTTCCTCTTCCTCTCCTAAAGTGCCGCGTTCTGCCTCCACATTGCAGGTCTTTGTGAAGCGTTGAGACCTGGAGCATCAGGTAACCCCATTGGGTGACCCTTGCTCTACTGAAACTCACCCAAAGCCTCCACTGATGAGGTTTCCAGGAAGAGATTATCCAAGAGGAGGCATTTAGATTCCCCTCAGGAATCTTTGACATCAGACACCAACTTAGAGGAATTGGAATGGTCCTCACGGTCCCGCTCGGAGGATATTTCCTTTGCGGATATCCTGGAAGTCCTAAAGCAAAGGGATGACTGGCAGTCCGTTAGCCCTGCTGAGGATGAGTTGGTGCTCCTGAAGGCCTTTGGTTCTCAACCTTATACCTCCTGGGTGACTTCGCCCTTCGACGAGTTGATGGAATTGGTCACTCGAAGAGAAAGGGAGTCTCCTGATTCTATGGAACTGGTCCCTCGGAGGCCCAGCAAATTTATCACCTCCCCCCAGGTCAAGATGTTCCTCACTAAGGGAATTCCTGTTGATGCCATGGTGGTGGCGGCAGCCACCAAGAAAGAGATGTCAGAAACCTCTTCCACTGTCCATCCTCCTAATAGAGATTCTAGGACGATGGACAGATATGGGAAATGCATCTTTAGTTCTGTGACCTTTGCCATGCGATCGCTTAACTATTTGACTCATTTCACCCGTCTTCAAAGAGATCTCCTGAAAGAGCTTGGAGATACTCTGCAGGGTAATACAGATGGAGCTGTTTCTGACAAAGTGACAGCACAACGTAATACCCTTAGCTCCATTGTGAAATCTTCCAAGCGGCTCATTTCCTATGCAGCCGATGGTTCGAGTTGTGCAGCGGGTTCAGCGATAGCTCTTCGGAGACAGTCCTGGATGCGCTTATGCTCCTTTGCGGAAGCCTTCAAGTCTTCCTTTGTCAACACCCCATTTGATGGCTCTTCTTTGTTTGGGCCCAAAGTCAAGGAGACTCTCACTAGATGTGAGCAGGAGAGAAAGACTCTATCTGTCATAGGAGTCCATTTTTCCACCCCTACCAGACCATACCCAAAGGGCAGAAAGTTGGAAAAATGTGGTTCTGAAAGTCCCAAGGAGCTTTCCAGAACACACGTAGTGAACCCCCCCCTCCAGGGGCAGAGGAGGGGCCAATAATGGAAGATGCAGCCCTGGCGGCAGAGGGGGTCCGCAGAACCAGGGCAATAGGGATCAGTTCCTTGGTAAGCACTATCAGCACTCCTGAAAGGAGGCCTGACTGTCCTGCTCTGGAGGCAGTCAGGGGTCACTTGGCTTTGTATCCAGATGCCTGGCTAGGAATTACAACAAATTCTTGGGTACAAAGCATTGTTACCAGAGGATACATCATCCCATTTCTAGAAAATCCACCTGTTGGCAAAAAAATCCCAGATGTTCCACCCAGTCTCAGGGATCAAGCAGCCATAGAAATCCAGAGGCTGCACGAAAAGGGAATCATTCAGCCAGTCCCAGCAGACCAGATAGGATCCAGAACTTACTCCAGATTCGTTTTAGTTCCATAAAAGACAGGGGACTGGAGGTCCATTTTGATTCTCAGCAGACTCAACACATTTGTAAAGAAAGAGAAGTTCCGGATGGTCACACTTCAGTCTATTCTCCCATTTCTCAGAGTGGGAGATTGGATGTGCTCTATAGATCTCAAGGGTGCATACTACTACATCAAAATGGCCAGGCCATCCAGGGATCATCTGAGTTTCTGGCTGGGAGCCAGTCACTACCAATTCCGAGCCCTGCCCTTTGGACTCACAACAGCCCCCAGAGTGTTTACTAAATGCATGGCAGTGGTTACGGCTCACTTGAGGCGTCAAGGATTCCGAGTGTTTCTGTATCTGGATGACTGGCTCCTTACCGCCGCCTCAAGGCATCAACTAATTCTGTCCAGGGATCACACTCTGAATCTCTGCTCTCAGTTAGGCATCACTATCAATTTTGAAAAGTCTGTGTTGTTGTCATTGCAGCGTATCTCCTTTATCAGAGCTGAACTAGACACTGCCACCACCACAATAAGATTGCCCCTGGACAGAATAGCCACTCTCCAAAACCATGTCTCGGACATTCTGCAGAGAAGAAAGGTACCGGCCCATCAAGTATTGAAACTCCTAGGCACCATGGCAGCTATGCTCATAGCAGTTCCTCTGGGACGTATGCACATGAGGATTCTTCGGTGGTTACTATTCACCCAGTGGTCGTACCAGCAACTTCCCATGTCATTCTTAATCATGATTATGGACTCTTGCAAGAAGGATCTTCGCTGGTGGTTGACCAGCCAACAAGTTACAATGGGCCGACCATTTGTTCTCCCCCCGCCATCAGTCAGGGTGACAACAGACTCTTCTCTGATAGGGTGGGGGGGCTTTTTCAGGGAAGAACCGCCCAAGGCACCTGGTTGGAGACAGAGTCACATTTGCACATCAGTGTTCTGGAGCTGAGAGTGGTGCTTTTGGCATTGCAGCACTTCCATGACTCTCTGCCTCTAGGGACGATTGCGATACAGACGGACAACATGCCAGTAGTCTGGTACATCAACAAGCAAGAGGGAACCAAGTCTTATCCCCTGTGTTGAGAGGCCTTGAGAATTTGGCAGTGGGCTGTGTCTACCGGGCGCTTTCTAATAGCAACACATATCCCAGGGATATCCAGCGTTATAGTGGACAAATTGAGAAGAGACATTCTGCTACCACACGAGTGGTCTCTCAAAAACAAAGTTGTGAAGAAGATTTTCCACAGATGGGGCCAGCCTTGCTGTGACCTGTTTGCATCCCCTATGAATGCCAAATGCAGAAGCTACTTTGCCCTGAATCCCCCACCAGGGGACAGCCCAGGGGACTTGCTCGTACATGATTGCCCCCCACCCCCAGGACTCCTGTATGCCTTTCCACCTATACCCCTGATTCCGAAATTCTTGCAGAAAACCAAAACTCTGGGAAGGACTGTAATCTTAATAGCCCCTTTTTGGCCTCATCAGAATTGGTTCCCCTTCCTTCGACTCTATCAACTGGAGGAACCTTGGATTCAGGACCCAGTTCCAGACCTACTGACACATTCATCAGGGGCCCTCCATCCCTCCCTTCCTTCCCTCATACTGACAGCTTGGCTGCTCCGATTCCCTAACTAGCCAGGTCACACAGTTTTTCTTCGGAGGTACAGCACGTTATTGTATCTTCACATAAGGCTTCCACTGGAAAGTTGTATGCTAGTAAGTAGAAGTGATTTGCTTTTTGGGCTTTTCAGAATAACATTGATCCTTATGTTGCTCCAATTACTAGTATCCTGGAATTCCTCTATAAGCTTTTTCATGAAGGTGCTGCAGCTACAACTATTAGAGTCCAATTGGCTGCCAGCTCGAATTTTCACCTCGGAGCTAAAGGTTCTAACTTAATGTCTCACAGATTATGTCGGGCCTTCCTTAAGGGCACCATTCATCTTAGGCCGCCTGTTAGACAGCCCTTTACTCCCTTTGAATCTAAATTTTGTGCTGTCACGTGTTATTCTTCCCCCTTTTGAACCCGCATCATCCTGTCAGTTGAAGTTTCTTTCCTGGAAGACTATTTTCTTGGTGGCCATTACTTCAGCACGCAGGGTATCTGAGCTTCAAGCCCTTTCTGTCAAACCATCGTATTTGGTGTTCCATCCAGACAGGGTATCACTGAGGACTAATCCTTCATTTTTGCCAAAAGTATGTTCTGAGACCAATCTGAACCAAACTATTGAACTTCTAACCTTTTTCAGCAATCATTCTAATCAGTTGGAATACATGTTGCATAAACTTGATGTCCACAGGCAATTGAGATTCTATTTGGACAGGACAAAGGAATTTAGAATATCTGACCAACTTTTTGTATCTTATGCTG
Source organism: Protopterus annectens (assembly GCF_019279795.1). Classification (NCBI taxonomy): domain Eukaryota; kingdom Metazoa; phylum Chordata; order Ceratodontiformes; family Protopteridae; genus Protopterus; species Protopterus annectens. The sequence continues at coordinate 664,111,815 of NC_056727.1, read as the reverse complement.
ACGCCAAGAAAGGATTACCAGTTTCTAAAGTTACCCTTTCCAATTGGTTGACTGCATCAAACTTATCTACTCTTCAACGAACCAAACATTAGAAATTGGTATGAAGGCCCATTCAACTAGAGCTGTCTCCACGTCTTCGGCTTATATGGCTCGTTTACCTTTGGATAGTATATGTGCAGCTGCCACTTGGTCTAAGCCTCATATCTTTTTCACTCATTACAAAGTGACAGGGCAACCCAGCCACTGCGGATGCACAAGCCAGTGCATTGCTTTGTGCCGATCCTAAGCCCGGATAAATGGGGAGAGTTGCGTCAGGAAGGGCATCCGGCATAAAATGTTGCCAAATCATACATGCGGACAACAGTACAGATATACATACCGGATCGGTCGAGGCCCGGGTTAACAATGACCGCCACCAGTACTGTTGGCCAACAGGGTGCTGGCAGAAATTGGGCTACTGTTGGCCGAAGGAGAAGAAGAGGGGAAGGCATGTCCAAAGGCAGGTAAAGGTTAGGACTGTGATAGTGATGGTCGGAACTTTGAATGTTGGCAGTATGACTGGTATAGGGAGAGAGCTAGCTGATATGATGGGCCAAAGGAAGGTTGGTATATTGTGTGTGCAAGAGACCAGATGGAAGGGGAGCAAGGCTAGGTGTATCGGAGGCGGGTTCAAATTGTTTTATCATGGTGTGGATGGGAGGTGAAATGGCGTAGGGGTTATCCTGAAGGAACAGTATGATAAGAGTGTTTTGGAGGTGAAAAGAGTGTCGGATAGAGTGATGTTTATGAAGCTGGAAATTGATGGAGTAATGATGAATGTTGTTAGTGCATATGCTCCACAAGTTGGGTGTGTGATGGATGAGAAAGAAAAATTTTAGAATGAGTTGGCGTGGTGATGACTGTATCCAAGGGTGAGAGACTGGTGATTGGAGCAGATTTCAATGGGCATGTTGGTGAAGGGAACAGAGGGGATGAGGAAGTGATGTGTAGGTATGGTGTTAAGCAAAGGAATGCAGAAGGTCAGATGGTAGTGAATTTTGCAAAAAGGATGGACATGGCTGTGGTGAATACGTATTTTAACAAGAGGGAGGAGCATAGGGTGACATACAAGAGTGGAGGAAGATGCACACAGGTGGATTATATCTTCTGTAGAAGGGCCAGTCTGAAGGAGACTGGAGACTGTAAAGTGGTGGTAGGGGAAAGTGTTGTTAGGCAGCATAGGATGGTGGTTTGTAGGATGACATTGGTGATCAAGAAGAGGAGGATGAGTGTGAGGGCAGCATCAAGGATCAAATGGTGGAAATTGAAAAAGGGTAATTGTGAGGTGGAGTTCAGGGAAGAGTTAAGACAGGCACTGGGTGGCAGTGAAGAGTTACTGAATAGCTGGGTAAATACAGCAGAACTTGTAAGAGAGATGGCTAGAAAGGTGCTTGGTGTGACATCTGGAAAGAGGAAGGAGGACAAGGAGACCTGGTGGTGGAATGAAGAAGTACAGGAGAGTATACAGAGAAAGAGGCTGGCAAAGAAGTGGGATTGTCAGAGAGATGAAGAAAGTAGACAAGAGTATAAGGAGATGAGGTGCATGGCAAAGAGAGAGGTGGCGAAGGCTAAGGATAAGGCATATAAAGAGTTGTATAAAAGGTTGGACACTAAGGAGGGAGAAAAGGACCTGTACCGATTGGCTAGACAGAGGGACCGAGCTAGTAAAGATGTGCAGCAGGTAAGTGTGATAAAGGATAATGAGGGAAACGTACTTACAAGCGAGGAGAGTGTGTTGAGCAGATGGAAAGAGTACTTTGAGGGGTTGATAAATGAAGAGAATGAGAGGGAGAGAAGGTTGGATGATGTGCGGATAATGAATAATGAAGTGCAGTGGATTAGCAAGGAGGAAGTAAGGATAACTATGAAGAGGATGAAGAACGGAAAGGCTGTTGGTCCACATGACATACCTGTGGAAGCATGGAGGTGTTTAGGTGAAATGGCAGTGGAGTTTTTAACTAGATTGTTTAATGAAATCTTAAAAAGTGAGAGGATGCCTGAGGAATGGAGAAAAAGTGTTTTTGTACCGATTTTTAAGAATAAGGGTGATGTGCAGAGCTGTAGTAACTACAGAGGGATTAAACTGATCAGTCACAGCGTGAAGTTATGGGAAAGAGTAGTGGAAGCTAGGCTAAGAAGGGAGGTGATGATTAGTGATCAGCAGTATGGTTTCATGCCAGGAAAGAGCACTACAGATGCAATGTTTGCTCTGAGAGTGTTGATGGAGAAGTACAGAGAAGTTCAGAAGGAGTTGCATTGTGTCTTTGTGGATTTAGAGAAAGCATATGACAGGGTGCCTAGAGAGGAGTGGTGGTATTGTATGAGGAAGTCGGGAGTGTCAGAGAAGTATGTAAGAGTAGTACAGGATATGTATGAGGGTAGTGTGACAGCGGTGAGGTCTGCGGTGGGAGTGACGGATGCGTTTAAGGTGGAGGTGGGATTACATCAAGGATCAGCTCTGAGCCCTTTCTTATTTGTAATGGTGATGGACAGGTTGACAGACGAGATCAGACAGGAGTCCATGTGGACCATGATTTTTTGCAAATGACATTTTGATCTGTAGAGAGAGTAGGGAACAGGTGGAGGAGACCCTGGAGAGGTGGAGATTTGCTCTAGAGAGAAGAGGAATGAAGGTCAGCAGGACTAAGACAGAATATATGTGTGTGAATGAGAGGAAGGATAGAGGAATGGTGAGGATGCAGGGAGTAGAGGTGGTGAAGGTGAATAAGTTTAAGTACTTGGGATCAACAGTTCAGAGTAATGATGAGTGTGGAAGAGAGGTGAATAAGAGAGTACAGGCAGGATGGAGTGGATGGAGAAGAGTGTCAGGAGTGATTTGTGACAGACAAGTACCAGTAAGAGTGAAAGGGAAGGTCTACAAGAGGGTAGTGAGACCAGCTATGTTATACAGGGTGTAGACAGTGGCATTGACAAAACGGCAGGAGTCAGAGCTTGACATGGCAGAGTTGACGATGTTAAGATTTGCACTGGGTGTGATGAGGATGAACAGGATTAGGAATAAGTATATTAGAGGGTCAGCCCAGGTTGGAAGGTTTGGAGACAAAGCCAGAGAGGCAAGATTACATTGGTTTCGACATGTGCTGAGGAGGGATACAGAGTATATTGGGAAAAAGATGCTAAGGATGAAGCTGCCAGGTAACAGGAATTGAGGAAGGCCTAAGATAATGTTTATGGATGTGGTGAGAGAGGACATGCAGGTGGTTGGTGTGACAGAGCAAGATGCAGAGGACATGAAGAAATGGAAACAGTTGATCTGCTGTGGCGACCCCTAACGGGAGCAGCCGAAAGAAGAAGAAGACTTTAAAAATACTCTAAAAATATTAAGATGACAGTGACTGTATAAAATCACCACTTATTTGCCCATTTGTTTAAAATGGGTTGCAGTGAAATATTCTCGTTAATTCCATGGTATTGTGAGGCACGTAACTGTTTACTGCCAAACAGCTTCTCTTTCCCTAAGTGTCCCTTTTATATCACCTCCTTTTGGGTTGTTTTTTACTTGTTCTAAAATCCCAAACCTAAATCTTTCAAAATTCTGACACTGTTTGGAGTGCCTATATAGTGCATTGTTTTCATTCTTTTTCCACATTTGACGTACCTTGGTTTTAGAAAACTCCATAAGTTCTAAAATTTATTTTAAGAGATGAAACTGCCAGACATGTGGAGTGGTCTGTTTAGCAAATTTTTTGATCTGCCCAGTCTTTTATGTGGGCAAAACTGAGATAGCCTTGTGGAAAAGAATTTATGAACATCTTTATCAAATGAAGAAAAAGAATGTAAAGAATGCACTATACAAGTACTCCAAACAGTGTCAGAATTTCAAAAAGTTTAGGTTTGAAATTTTAGAACAAGTAAAAAACAACCGAAAAGGAGGTGATATAAAAGGGAAACTTGGGGAAAGAAAAGTTGTTTGGCAATTACAATTACATGCCTCACTATACCCTGGAATTAATAAGAATATTTCACTGCAACCCATTTTAAACAAACTAACAAATAAGTGGTGATTTTGTATAGTGATTTTCATCTTAATATTTTACAGTATTTTTAAACTATTTTTTTTAATTTTTTTAGGACGAGGGAATAAAAAAGTTTGGTCCCTTTAAGGTTTCTGTGTTTTTCTGCTTTTAATGTATTTCCCCTTTAAGACTGATTCACTTATGTAATTATTTATTTAAATTAAGAGCTTCAATATGTATAAATAGGGTGTATGGAGAAGTATTCAGAGATTCTGATGAAGTTCTGATTTGAATGGATGAAAGCGCTTAATCGATTTGTATTCCATTGTTTTTGTTTGTTTTTTAATAAATTTATTTAAAGAGCTAATTGTTCCTGCTGGGAGTGTTATATTTCTTGGCTCTTTGTGAGTTATCATAACGCTTCACATTATTTGAGTTTTTTGGTTGAATTTTGAGTGAATCCATCAGCAAGGTTAAACTACAGCAATATGTGAAAAAAGCTGCATACCTTTGCAGCAAGTCACTTGTTAAACTAGAAACAAGTTTATAAAGCAAAAAGCAGTATAGCGATCTCTGAATCCAAACAGTTTCCCTACTATGATACAAGTTCCTTACCTATGTGATTACATTTAATTAGTGCAGATGCAGCCCTCTCAGCACTGTATTTATACAAATGAGGTGCAAACTCATTGTCATTCATGAATTCTGCAATCTGCATTAAGTACAGGGCAATTAGAAATAGTGTAAGGACCTACACGATTGAGTGCACACACAGTAGCAGTGCAAGGCTGAGCATTGAGAAGTGTTACCTGCTAAGTTTGACTGCAGGAACAAGCAGAGTTTCACAATTAGTCTTCTTTGATATACACTTATGTGTGTCAGGGACAACAGACTTACAAGAAAGTCTTTCAATACATTTGCTGACTTAAAAGAGCAACATTACTAACATTTGTATGAATTGTTTATGAGCACACTTTATGCCTCTGAGTAAAATTTGTCTGAATTTCTAAGGAAGTACAGTACTCACTGAAACATATATCAAAAGCAAGGTAAATCACATAGCAGTTTTTGTTAAAGAATCATATAAACAGTCGAAAAGAGCTGCAGCGTGTTTCTAACCTTTATTTCATATTGTGTGAGGAAAGATAGGCTTAACTGTTGCCAATTTCACAGATATCCACACATCTAACTGCAAATTGCATGACACATTTCAGAACTTGGTTCTGTTGAGTATAATGTAACCTACTTTTTTTCCTTCATAGTATATGTATGTGTCTGTGGCAAATACTAAGAATAATCTCAAGTGCATATTGTGAATACCCTGGTGTCATGGGTTCAAAGCCAGAGAGGGTGCTGTTTGTGTGAACATACTGATGTTTAAGAAGTATATTTTGCAAAATTATTGTTATTAAAATGTTTTTTTAATAATTTGGAGCTTTTCTCCCTGGGTCTCCACTGAAAATAGAATTCTACTCAGTCGGACTTTCCTGGTAATCAAATATCAGCAAATAAATATATAAATATGTTCCTGTTGCAAGACAACAAAGTATAGGAAAGATCAGAACTGTACATTTTAACTACTACTTTCATAATGTGTCCTCTATTTAATTATTTTTTCCTTTTCTGTTCATCATTTGTATCCCATTTGGGATTGTGCACTGTCGACTGATAGTGGTCTCTAGAAGTGAACAACAATTCACTTTCTAAGGAAAATATTGAAAAAATTAAATTTGGGCTGCCTTCTGTACTGTAAATGAGCCTGACACCAGTGTAAAGTCATCAGCATTCTCAATAGTACTCAGTAAATAAATTCCACATGTCAGCTCAGTATCTTTGTGGCACAGGATGGAAGTGAAGTGAGCTTAGAGAAAGAGGCCACATAATGCTCAGTTCAGATCTCATTTACAGTAATTTTTTTATGACTGGATTCAGAATAAATATTGACACTCAATGTATTTGAAGTGAATAGGCTGTGATACATGATAAAATCATACATGTGTAATATATGCTGGAGAACTTATCCATATCTTACACATGTTCATCATGACAGTTATACAATATATTGTAAACTGTGATGTCATGAGTAATTGTATCTTCTGTGGCAAAATGATCTGTCATTCTCTGTGTGTCCCCTTTCTGAAAAAATTGCCATTACATGCAGTAATAATGATGCATAATCAATATGCTACTTTTGATGTTGCAAGTAAATGTATAATGGATAAATGTGTAATGCTAATGCTAAAACTGATATGTTCTTTGCTACATGTATCCATTAAATGTGTTATTTTGAATTTCAGTGTAATTTTTTAGGCTTTTCCATTTGAGGCTAGCTTGACAGCTAGCAAACACGGTTCACAGTCAAAGGAAAAAAATGAAAAATGTTGTTTCAGCTGCCTTTTCTATTTCAAATGAGTCTGGTGCCAGTGCACAGTTGTCAGCACTCTGGGTAGTACTCACTGACAAAAATGCACCATCAGGCAGCTTTCTGTGTGGCTCTAGGTGCAATTGCAGTGATCTTAAAGTAAGAGGACAGCTGAAGCTGGGTCCAAATCCAGTTTTAGGTACTTTTTCAGAGGAGTCAGAATGCAATTTGTCACAACATTTTGATTAGGAATGTAGCAATAAATTAAAATGAGTATCATACCTATTTAATTGCAATAAATGTATCATTACAGCTTGCTAGAGAAGTCCAATATAACATGTACAAACTATGTTAGACATGACAATAATTATATTTAATGTAGAATGTACATACATAGATATGATGTGCTTAATATTTTTGTAATAATTATTAAGAGTTATCATATATCAAAGTATGTGTTTAGGACAGTGTGTCTCATGAAGCAAGTTTGTGTATAACTTAACCCACTATGTATTACTCAAGTTATGCAACTATATGCATCTACTATGTATTTACAAACACAAATGTTATCTTTTACAAAGAAATGCAGGCACATGACTAAGTCAAGTCACAGAAATACAGGCATCTCTTAAGTATATCTTCATTCATTCCTAAATCAGTATACCTCTATCATGTGAAAAAGTAAGTTCTCATGTGACACTGATTGTTAGCAAGAAAAATTTACATTTGTTATCCTTTTTTGCAGGAGTTCAATTCCAAGGTGGTAGTACTTAATCTGTGTAAGTCCCAGTACCCAATATGCCACAAGTCATACCATTTGTCCTCCAACAAACCAAGATTATAACAAACACCATAAACCATTTCATTATTTAACACTGGAACTTGTGCAATAGTTTGAGCATCACATGTGACTAAATTGCACTGCCATATTTCACATCTTCTGTGCTTTTTGATGTAATCAGTGCCAATGTGTTTCCATGCCATTGCTGTGCTTTTAATTACACAAATGCACCTGCCAAGGCTGTGCATCTTTGTTCACAAGCTGTCATATGCAATATTTGAACTGGGCCCCTATTCAGACACATACTTCTAGCTTGACTTCTGCAGACATGGCCGGCAAAGGTAGGGATGTTATTCTGTTTAGAGCACAAAGGTGGGATGGTGAGAAGTCCAGGATTTTGTGGCACTCCTTGTTAAACACAATAGCCAGGGGCTGCTGTAGGAGGATTATATAGGTTCTCAGTATAAGGCTGAGGCTTGGAATAGCTTGGCCAGTGCTGTCTGTAGTGCAACTGACATCCCACACAGTGGGGAACAATGTTGTCACTGCTTCAGTGACATGAAGAAACATCAACGGGACCTTTTGAGCTGATAAGAGGATAAATTTAAGACTGCAAACACTCTTCAGGTGTGTAAGTATACTGACCCATCACCTCTCTATCCAACACAGTTATTCATTATGTATTTAGATATCTTTTTTATTTTCTGTAATTTACAGCTGCAGCAGAGATAGCAGAAAACCATGGGATGTATCAGGATAGACTAACTCACCTCAGAGAGGCCTAGAGTACATAATTATCAGATCTGAATGCAAGGTATATAAGTATTTTCAGTTCATCACTCTATATCATCTTGAGCAGGCATATCTTAACTTTTATATCAAACATTCAAGCCTGCTCCAATATCTCTTGGTGATTGCATTAGACAGTGAGTACATCCCTTAACTGCATGTGGGTTCAATACCCAGAAATAATTAGATTTTTACAGGGTAGTATTTATAAGATATTAGCTACAATACTGCTTGACATTAGCAATACATTTTTGCAAATGCAGTTATTAACTTTGAAAGTCTATGTCTTATATGATGTAAAATAGTGAAGGATATGATTCTGTTTGCCATATCATACCATTGTAATAGACTTATTTTATGATACATTAATGCCTTCATATGACATCTAGATGTGGTAAAAGTGTACATTTTTATTTCTCATATTGATGTATGTACTGAAAAAGAAAAAAAAATGAATGTGACATGCCATTGATCTAACTGTCTGTTTTTTATCTTCCTATCGTTCGGTTTCTTTTTTCAGATATGTATATATATATATATATATATATATATATATATATATATATATATATGTATATATATATATATATATATATATATATATATATATATATATATATATATATATATATATATATATATATATATATATATATATATATATATATATATATATATATATATATATATATATGTATATATATATATATATATATATATGAGTCACCTTCATTTGCCCGACAGAAATTTCAGGCAGCTCAATTGCCTGACAGTTCATTTGCCTGACAAGTAGAAAAAGACAAATAAAAGATATATGTCATTTTCCCCACAGTAGTGCGATCCTGGAGTTAGAATATATAGTTAGGGGGTATGTGAGGGACACAGCCCCCCACACTGGGGGGTGTGGGGGTGAAGCCCCCCACCTATTTTGGTATTAGTGAATAATAAAAAAACAAACTGAACAATATAAAACCAAAGTAGGTGGGGGCTTTGCCCCCCCCCATATCCCCCTAACTATATATTCTAACTCCAGGATCGCACTACTGTGGGGAAAAGGACGTATACCTTTTATTTGCCTTTTTCTAATTGTTGGGCAAATGAATTGACAGGCAAATGAACTGTCAGGCAAATGAACTGTCATGCAATTGGCCTGCCTGAAATTGCTGTGAGGCAAATGAACATGATATATATCATATATATATATATATATATATATATATATATATATATATATATATTGTTGCTGAAAAAAAGTGGCCAACAGCATGGAGAGCTAGACCAACCACTGTGATTCAGCCCTCCATACTTCCACAGGTGGCTGTAGTGGCAGCACCACAGGCAGCACAGACATCTAGCACATCTGGATCACAAGCTGTCAGCATTGCCTCCAGAATTTCTGCCCTACTTGTTCCACCTGCATCAGGTAAATCTGTCATGGCTCCTAGTGCAGTGGTACCCTCTGGTAGCAGTAATAGTTGAGGTGGCAGTTTTGTCACCTGTCAGTAGCTGGCAGGGCTGGTGGTGGGCATAATAGAGTGGGTCCTCATGCTCAAATCTGTAAGGTTGAAAATGTCCTGTGTTGTATTGCCCAAATGATGCTACGTCTGGCACTGACCTATGCAACTGACATGAGAGACAGTGATGACAGTTTTGAGAGAGATAACTATATTCTCACTGTTCTCAAGCTAGATGTTGATGCACTTCCGATGTCTTCCTATTCCCAGTCATGGCGTCTCCCAACCTTTTGTGTCCATCACCATCCCTGTCTGTCTTGTATGTCCTGTACGTCTGTGCCTGCTACATAACCTGCCCTAATTACCTGATCCCCTCATTCCCAAGCACCTTCTCCAGCAGTCTTCTGTCCACAAGAAAAAGGGCACTTGTCCCACAAAATATACACCCCTTACCTAGCTCTCCACTTTGCGTATGTGTCATCTTGACACATTTGATTGTTTCAGTTGGCTAAATAAAGTTATTCTTTTGTTGTCACTCATTCCTGGTGTGATGACTCTCCAAAGTCGTGTAACTTTGTGTGGCATTCTGTATTCAGGTTGGGAAGAAATGGATAGCTATGGTGTTCTCCCTCCACCATCCTGCAAATTCCTGTATTGTTTCTCCTGTGACCTACCCTCTGCTTGCCCCCCACTTTCACCACTGTCCTATCAACCTTGTTTCATACATTTAATCTGGTCAGAAAAATAAAAAACAGAATTACATACAACATACATAGCTAGAAATGGGTCATCAAAAAAGCCTTCACTTTTTGTCCTTGGCATTGTGCACCAGTGCTGAGTGACTATGAATGCCATTTTACTTTTGCCATCGCTTGTACTAGTCCTGTTACTTTAGCACAGATGTGCTTAAATCTGCTGCACTATGGGAATACAGAGTAAAGGCACCACTTTGAAACAGCTATTCTAACATTTCTTAGGATGCTGGATGTAATGAACTAGAAGTTCCTATGTGGTGTGTTGAGATAGTTCCCCTGTCTGTAGACTGATGTTTTTGCATATTGTTGTGGGTTCAGTTATAGCTGTATATCAACATATTCTCTCATGTTATTTATATTTCTACGATATGTTTAAATTCAAACATCTGTATTTATCTCCAAGTATATTTTATTAGTATAGCATTGAATAGTGTGTAAAGTATTTGCAAAAACATTCCGTCCCAAACAGGGAGACTTAGTAAACCACTCTTATCCTGCTAACATCTTAATCTTGTTTCTACTCCTTTATCCCTTCTTTATCCCTGTAGCAAACACTCTATTGTACAGAGCATGACAGAGTAATAATGAGCAAATACCTAAGAGTAACACACCATAAAGATGGTCCTAAATGTCCCATAAACAAAACTTTTGGTATTTCTCTCTACATCTGCCACTCTCTTTCTCTTCACCTATTCTGCTTCAGTAAGTTGTCACTGTCCCAATGGTGTGATTTAAATTGTGTGAATTAGGAGTTCCTTTGTGGTATGTTGAGATAATGTTAAGATCTATAGACTAATGTTTACATACTTTCATGTGTTGTTATCTAGAAATATGTCAAATTGTTATTGACTGCTTTATTACACTATTTTATGTGAAGATTTTGCCTCCATATTGTTTTCAGCCACCATTAACTTGCTACTGTCATAATCTACTTGGTCCTTGCCTCCCTCTTCCCCTGATTATGGAGCCTCCCTCTTCTGAGTCATCAGTCTTTCTCTTCTGCATTTGTGCAGTGTTTAGCACAGAGCATTGTCTGTAGCTTAAAATAAATGGAAGTCCAGAGTTTATGGCAAAATATTGTGAGATATGATGTTGCCTCTTCATTCATTCCTCAACTGATGGGTTTGTATCTGAGACTCAGATCCAACTCGGCTGCTTCTACCATATCTTCAGATCCAAAATGCTGGAGCTTTTCCCTTTGCCCATAATGCCCTGCCAACCTAACATACCTCAGATCTTGTTTGCCACCATTCAGCTTCAAACACGGATCCTGTTGCTCTCGAGCTTTGGAGTAGTATTTAGCCTTTTTTCATGAATTACTCTTACAAAGCTCATTATATCCATCTTTATTCTCCTACCTCCCTTACAAATTCATTTTTGACCTTTTAGGCAATTTCTGGTACTTTTTTTAGCTACCAGTTTCTCGGTACTTCGTTAACATACCATCTTTATACACTTCCTCCCAGCTTAAATTTACTCTTTAGAATACACTGTCATTGACATTTTTGGTAGTTCTTTCTTTCCTCCTTTCTGTTTTCTTCTATTTCCTTTCTAAACAAAAAATGTTTTCTTCCTTTTCTTAGCTTGTCTTCCCTAATAGTAATGGTCGACAAGCCAGCAGGTTTTAAAAAGTGCATTACTTGTGGGCATAAAATCCCCAGTTCAGATGCCCACAGGGAATGTGTTTATTGTTTAGGACCCACGCACTTGGACACGAATTGTTCTCTGTGCTTTGGATTCAACTCCAGAGCTCTTATTGACTGTACAAATAAGTTAGTACTGAGGAGGCTCCTTCCTTCTTCCTCTTCTACTTCTGCGGCTGGGGCTCAAACTCCATCCAAAAAAACAGACAAGGGAAAGCCAGACTCAGTGACTAAAGAAACAGAGTCCCACGAGAGGTCGATAGACCATTCTTCCTTGTCAGAACCTTCATCTGAACCTCTTACTAAAATGCACAAAAAAGTCTGGCCTGACTACTTTAGATCTGACTGGTTGTAAATCTAAGTCTCCTCTGATCGAAACTCCTCCAGTCCTACTGGATCCTGTTACTTCAAGGGTCCCGTCACCATTCTTGGAGGGATCTCCCCATAGGCATTCCAGACCTCCTTTCCCCACATCATCTCTTAGTTCTTCCAAAAGATTATCTGAAGCTAATGTGGAAAAAATGAAAAAAATTATACAGCCTAGATCCAGATGGAGTACTCCTGGCTCCAACTCCCACTGGATCTGCAAGCCGACCTTTGCTCACTTCCCCCTTTTATCTCCTCCAATTCGATCCTCTGTTTCGGAGCTCACGGATCCAAGACCCCTGGGGGTGTTTTCATTGGATCTAAAGATGGTCTGTTCTTTAACTCCAGTGACTTCCCAGAGTTGCCTGGCCCTGAGCCTTTTGGAACCTGAGGACTCTCAGAGCTGAAGAATTGGCCCTGGTTGCAGGGGGTTAGGATTGATTCCATTGCTTTTGGAGCCAACGTATCCCCTTGGGGCTTCGGTGTCGGACAGCTTGGGTATGACTCCTTCCTGGAGCGGAGTGCTGATGGGGTTGCAGGAGCTGACAGTTTGAGAACCACCAGCTCCTTTGCAATCGACTTCTGTTTCCCCAAGGCATTCTGCCATTGAGGTTGTAGAGAGGGCTTTCTCTTTGTCTAGAGATGAGACATCCCTGCCCTCCCAGATCAGACAACTTTGCCTCCTCCAGTTCTCTGCTTTGAGCCTCATCCAACTCAAATGGAAGATGCCACCCTCACAGCAGAGGTGGCCAACAGAACCAGGGCTTCTGGGATTCCTTCTCAGATAAGCTCTACCCATGCTCCTGAAGGGAGGCCTGACTGTTTTCCTCTGGAGGCAGTCAGGGGACATTGTCTTTGTAGCATAGGGTCTGGCTATCTATAACAAAAGATTCCTGGTTGCAGAGAACCATATCCAGAGGCTATATTATACCATTTTCCCTAACCAACCCAAAGAAAGTGAAAAGAATCCCAGATGTTCCACCCAACCAGAGGGAAGCAGCAGCACTAAAAATAAAAAATTATTAGAAAAAAAAAGTCACCCAAAAGGTCCCCCGGACCAGAGAAGATCTAAAACCTATTCAAAATTCTTCTTGGTGCAAAAAAGACAGGGAACTTGAGACCAGTTCTGGATCTCAGCAAACTAAATCAGTTTGTACAATATTCAAGATTTCACATGGTCATGGTTCAATCAATTTTGCCACAACTGCAAAAGGATGATTGGATGTGCTCGATAGAGCTTCAGGATGTGGACTGTCACATAAAAATGAACAGGTGCTCTAGAAGATATCTGCACTTCTGGCTGGGAGCCAGTCATTACCAGTTCAGAGCACTGCCCTTTGGCCTCACAACAGCCCCCAGACTGTTCACCAAATGCATGGTAGTGGTAGCAGCTCACTTGAGACTGCTGGGATTCTGAGTGTTTTCATGCCTAGACATTTGGCTTCTAACTGCCCCAATCAGACATCGACTCCTTCAGGCAAGGGACTACTTGCTCTAGTTGTGCATCCATCAAGGGATTACGGCCAATTGCAACAAATCGCAAATCATGCCTATGCAAAGTCTGGAGTTCATAGGTCCTCATCTGGACTCAGTCAGCCAAACAGCCTCTCTTCCTTCTGCTCAAATTCAGACATTGAGATCCTATGTCAGGAAGGTAATACAAGGTATTTCTCTTCCAGTATGGCTAATTTTACAAGTTTTGGGATCCTTGGAAGCTGCTATCACCTTTGTACCTCTGGCCAGGTTTCACATGGGGATACTTCAGTGAATGCTGTTGACTCAGTGGTCCAATCTTCTACATCCTTTATCTGCTCCAGTCAACATTACACAGACATACAAAAGGTATCTCCTTTAGTGGGTTAATTCGAATGAACTCTCAGAAGGTTGTCCATTTGTTCTCCCCCTGTGACCACGGTGACCTCCCAACTGGGATGGGGACATTTCTTAGGAAGGACAGTCAAGGGTACATGATCCCCCAAATAGGCCAAATGCATAGCAATGTTCTAGAAATGAAAGCAGTTTTCCTAGTGTTACAGGCTTTTCAAGACACTTCCCCATCCTAGACAATTGCCATTTAGATGGACAATATGTCAGTATTCTAATACATCAACAAACAGGGAGGAACCAGGTCTTATCCACTTTATTGAGAGGCAATAGAGTGTGGCAGTGGGCATTCTCTTCAGGTCAGTTTCTAATAGCAATGCACATTCTGGGGAAATCCAGCATGATTGCTGACAAACTAAAACAGGTCCATTATGATGCCTCACAAGTGGTCTTTCAATGTCAAAATGGTGGAGAGAATTTTCCGTCAATGAGGCCAGCCATGTTGCAACCTATTCTCATCTCCCCTCAACAACAAGTGCAGCAGGTTCTTTGCTCTGATCCCTCCAACAGGGTAGTCACTGAGAGATGATCTAGTCCATGATTGGCTCTCCGGTCTCCTTTATGCATACCTACTGTTACCTCTGATCCCCAAATTTCTACAGAAAGTATTCCAGTTGAAGAGCACAGTTATCCTGATTGCCCCCTTTGGCTTCATCAGGTCTGGTTCCCCTTCCTCTGACCTCATCTTATACATCATCCCTGGATACTGGATCCAGCTCCAGACCTCCTGTCTCACCTGACAGGAATGACTCATCTGGACTTAACAGGCCTCAAACTGGCTGCATACTTTCTCCGATTCCATTGATTGCTAGACAGCCCAGGTTGTCCTCTCCAGTCTATCATAACTTGTTATCTTCTTAAAAAAGCTTCTTCTAGAAAAATTTACCAAAGTAAATGGAAGAGATTTGTTTTCCGGGCCCTTAGCAAAGACCCGGATCATTTTCAGCAGCTGTGCCATCTGTCCTTGAATTTTTGGCTTCCATTTTCAGTGATGGTACAAGTTGTTCAAGTGTTAAAGTTCAATTGGCTGCCATTTCTGATTTCCACGTCGGTGAAAATAACTCTACCTTAGCTTCTTCTAAACTACTTAAAGCCTTTCTTAATGGAGCCTTTTTACTTAGACTATCTTTAAAGGATTCTGCTTCTCCTTTAGATCTAACTATTATGCTTCAGGCTGTAACCCAGACCTCCTTTGAACCACCAACCAGAGCAGATCTAAAATTTTTATCTTGGAAAACCATTTTTCTGATCACTATCACATCAGCTAGACTAGTATCTGAACTCCAGGCTCTATCTTCTATACCCCCTTACCTAGTTTTCCACAAACACAGGGTGTCTTTGCAGACCAAGTCATCTTTTTTGCCTAAGATATCTTTGGAGTCTAACATAAACCAGGTCATTAATCTATCAATTTTCTTTCCAAATTTTTCAAATAAGGGAGAGTATATGCTCCATCTGTTGGATGTGCATAGACAACTTAACTTTTATCTCCATAGAACCAGACTTCAGGAAAACTGACCAGTTGTTTATTTCCTTCTCTCCTGACAGATTGGGCAAACCAGTTTCCAAAGTTACATTGGCCAAATGGTTAACTGAATATATTTGCTTTGTCTATGGTAAATAAAAAGGTTCATCCTTGCCTAAGCTTCCTAGAGCTCACTCCACAAGGTCTATGGCGGTCTCTTCAGCTTTTTGGTCAAGGACTCCCTTAGATGACATTTGTGCAACTGCAACTTGGACTAATTTTTACACTTCTATTACTCATTACAAATTAAATTTGGTTTCCAGGAACAGAGCTACCTTTGGCTCTGCAGTATTCTGTAGTACTCAGTAATATCCTTCGATGAGGGCTGCCAGTGTTTTAGTAGCTGGGGACTCTGTCACATCAGTTGAAGAATGAATGAAAAGGGCAACATCAGATAAAAAAGTTATGTACTCACCATGCATATAAGTTAAAATTCATCTGATTGAAGGTTACTGGAACAGGGCTCAGTTTTGAGCTTTTTAATGGTTAATTTGTTTTCTATGTAAACACCGCATTTGCATGTATTTGCACTTGTTTTAACAAAGCTCCACAGAGTTTGGCAACCAGCTACTGCTCTGCTGTATTTATCTGATTAATGCAAAGCACCTGCTGATTTCTGCAAAACTTGAGTAGAATGTTTATGTATTGTGCACATTTGAATTGTATTTTTACTATATCACTGTTTATTTGAGCTGTTTTTGTTACTGAATTGTTGCACTTTGTTGGCTGTAGCATAGACTAGATTCAGACTTGCTGAATCTAGTTTTGTTTGGATAACTTGAGCACTAAACCAGGCTGTCTTTCGTTGGAGATGGTTCTCCTGCACCCTTGCGGCAGGAATGTGCAGTTAGAACTCATCTGATTGATGGTTGCTGGAACAGGGCTCAGTTTTGAGCTTTTTTATTAGTTAATTTGTTTAAATTAGCTTACTCACATTTGCTACATAAGCACTGTGTTTGCACTTGTTTTAACAAAGCTTGGTGACTGGCTACTGCTCTGCTGTATTTATCTGATCAATCTAAGGCATCTGTTGATTTCTCTAAAACTTCAGTAGAATTTTTCACTGTATTGTGCACTTTTGAACAGCATTTTTACTATATCACTGCTTATTTGAGCTGTTTTTTTAAGGAGTTGTTGCAGTTTGTTCACTGTAGCATAGACTAGATTCAGACGTGCTGATTGTAGTTCTGTTTGGATAACTTGAGCACTAAACTAGGCTATCTTTTATTGGAGAGGGTTCCCCTGCACCATTGTGTCAGCAGTGTGGAGTTAGAAATCATCTGATTGAAGGTTGCTGGGACAGGGCTCAATTTTGAGCTTTTTTATTATTTAGTTTCTTTAAATCAGTTTACTCACGTTTGCTACATAAGCATCGCATATGCATGGGTTTGCACTTGCATTGCAGCGCAGTGGGGGATACCATTGGCAGTTATAGACGCAAACAGTTTTACCTGCAAATTTTACCTTAGTACTCTGCTGGTGCTCCATTGTTGAGTTCTCACAATTGTGCCTCACTGCCAGGTGTTACATTCAGCAAATCCCCTGAGATACTAACACAGATCTCACCCACTAGCCCTTTATATTTTTTGACCACTTCTCCTGTTCTCTACTTTACCTGGTGCTTCCTGTCCTCTCCTTGTTTCTGACTATATTAACTTACCTACCATTATGGAGGAACAATTTCCCACAGTTTCTCTAACCACCCTGATATGGGCATCCTGAGGCAATGTAGCAATTGCCTCATATACACTGACAACCCACTTATTCTAGTTCACACAAATTCAGTATCTATATTAAGAAGCTAGAATCCAGGCTGTTTCGCTCACCAGTCAGTGCATCTGACACTAAGCAGGTTGTCAGCATGCACACCTCACTTCCTGCACCAACCAAACCAAAAGCAAATTAACCTATATCTGAAAAGGTCCTTACCAGAAGCTTACCTAAACATAAGAGACCTCCCAAACAAACAAACAAGATTCACATAATATATCTCCTGTGACACTTAGTGCACATAACATCTGTGTCTCATCAGACAAGCCCCTAAGGCATAACACAAAACCAAACATCTTACTGATAGGTGACTCCATTGTGTGAGACACAGATATCTCTCACCAGGTTGGATAGAGAAAAGGTCAGTCAGCTGTCTGTCAAGTGCCAAGATCCACCACATCACACAGGCACTCAAGTCTCTCAACAACAAGTACTGTTATGACTCTGTCATAGTCCATGTTGGTGTGAACAACTTGAGACATACTTCATTGGACTATATTAAGAGAGACATGACTGACCTCTCTGATTATGTGTCTCAGACAGCAATGTCTCTAGCTTTGAGCAGCATTTTACCTTCGTTTAGGATGATGCCACAATACAAACAAAAAAAATGATTGACTTCAACAATTGGCTAAGTTTCTGGTGTCATTCTAAGGGATCCAGTATCTATCAGTCTGGGATGATATGTTCGACAGACCTCAATGCTTTGCCAGAGATGGCCATCATCTGTCACCCTTAGAATTTTGGCTACTTGGTTAAGGCTGTTGCCTCCCTCATAGTGCCTTTTTGTGCAATGTCACAAGAACGAAATTCATGATGCAAAAATATCCTGTAAAAACAACATCAGGGTCATGTTGCTAAACTCTGAGTCTAAACCTGAAACTGCACTCACTGGAAGCAGTCCTTACCTTGGAAGATGCTGACATTTGTGCAGTCACAGAGACCTGGTTTAAGGCTGCGGAGAGCACCCCAGCCATACAGGGTTACATTTCCAACTACACATTCAGATCACATTTTAAGGCACAAGAACTAAAGGAGATTGTGTATCATTATTCATTAAAGATAAATAAACCTCTAGACTGGTTATACAGCATGATTCCATGGAATTACTTCAGGTACATTTGACTGTTAGTAAGACTCCTTTTCAAGTCATTGCCAGCTATAGGACCCCTTCCATTAAACAGGACATCCACTCAGGCTACTTAGATCTACTTGAGTCAATCAAGAAACATCCAAACACCCTGGTTTTGGGTGACTTTAATTACCTGTTCATTGACTGGGTAAATAATACATGTACTAACTCACGTGCCCAAAGGTTTCTGGATTTCATTAACTCCAATGCCCTAGATCATCTGGTTGATAACCCCACAAGGGTCTCAAATCTCCTAGATCTGGTGCTTACCAACATGGGGTACCATTGTACCACCCTCAGTGTACTGCCCTCCCTGGTGAGATCTGACCACAAATAAATCTCGTTAGATGTAACTATAACACCAGACCCCCTCCCCCTTGGCAGCAACTAGACTAAAAACTTCTTCAAGGCCAATTACACAATTGCAAGTTCTTATGAGATGGCATAAATAGCTTCATAGCCCCTCCATCCACAGATGGAACAGACTACACCAATGTTTTATACGAACATCTGTGCAATTGTATTAACTCTGCCATACCCGATAAGACCAAAGTAAGATCTTCAAGATAGAACAAACCTGCTTGGTGGACATCTGCCATTAACAGGCTATACAGTAAGAGAAAGAAATTGCTTTCTAAGAGCAGGAAGGAATGGGCTCAAAAATGGAAACACTCCCTCCTCAACTTAAACAAGAAAATAAGACTCCTTGTGAAGTCCTCCAACGCTAACTTATAATCCAAATTAGTTTCCACAACTAAGGACAGCCATAAGGTGTTCTTTAATTACATCCATAACCTCAAAGGAAAGTCACAGATTTGCGCTGAACTTGTAGTTAATGATACTACATATACAGAACCTGTGGATATAGCATATGTGCTGGCTGACAGATTCAGTGAAAACTTCACCCCCCCCCCCCGTCCCCTCCATACATACCCCAAAGCATCCCCACCACCTGTCCACCACTTAGTATCTCTAAGGAGCAGGTCTTAAATTCCCTCTCCAAGGCCAAAAACACAGTCTCTGTGGGACCATATAACACTCTAGGCTGTGTTCTACATGAGTTAAAACAGGAATTATCAGCACAACTGGTACTCTTTTCAATCACAGCCTAAGCACTGGCTTCATCCCAGAGAAGTGGAAAACAGCTACTGTCATCCCCTTGCACAAAAGGGGTGCATCCACGGACCCCAGGAACTAAGACCCATTAGCTTTATCAGCTTTATCTGTATGGCCATGGAGTGAATCATCATGGACCTTATCAACAAAAATATAGGAAATTATCAAATGTTTGATCTCATGCAGTTTGGCTTTGTCAAGGGGAGATCATGCCTGCTAAACTTGGTGGACTTCTTCGAGACAGTCACCAAAGCCCTAGACAAGGGCAAATCTGTGCATACAGCCTACCTTGACTTAGCCAAGGTCTTTGACACAATCCCCTACTCGGACATCATTGATAAACTCACCCAGTTGGGTATCAACCCATATATTTTCAGGTGGGTTGCAAACTGACTAACTGATAGAACTCATACAGTCAAAATAGGGGATTCCACCTCTTCTAACATAACCATAACCAGTGGAGTTCCACAGGGATCAGTTCTGGGACCCCTACTGTTTGGGATCTAATTCTCCAAAGTCCAGGTAAAAACTAAAGGTCTGTGGCTGACAAGGTTTACTGATGACTGCAAACTGGGAGCTGTCATTGAGTCCCCTAACAATGTCAGCATCCTGCAAGAGGGACTTACGCAGACTAATGATTGGTGCCAAAGTCATTATCTTAAACTATATGCAAAACAAATGCATTATCATCCCCTTTGGCAAGAGTGACATTCCTGAAAACTCTCACATCAATAGCAATACCCTAAGCACCCATTCAGTGGTGAGAGACCTGTGCACACAGGTTGACAGCAACCTTACCTTTGATCACCATGCCTCCACAGTGGTAAGAAGGACATTTTATATTGCTCATCTCATAAGTAAGGGCATTGCCTCCAGAAAAAAAAGAGGTTTTAACCCCACTGTAATCTTCCCTCATGACGTCAATAATAAGAGTACAACACTCCCTTTGGTATATACCTTTTCAAGCATCTGCAGCATTTGGAGAGACCACAAACGTTCCTTACAAAGAAAATTCAGGGTCTCCAGCATCTGTCGTATGTGGACAAACTGAAATCACTGTCACTTTACTCTGTGTCATACATACTACTCTGAGGTGATATTTTCCTTGCATGTAACAGTCTCTGACCCTGCTTTAATGGGAATGCTGCACATTTGCAAGTCAAATGGCATACGGGTCACTCGCTCAAAGGATATTAACGTAGTATGAGACATCAACAGAACCTGCTGGAGAGGCAGAATTGTCTCCCAGAGGTTGTCTCACATTTGCAACAGGCTTCTAATTCATGTTAAACAGAGCCCCTCATTGACCCTATCTAAATGCACTTTGGATGATCGGATAGTTAATTGGAAATTCACTCCGGGTGTTTTACCTGTGACTCTCTTGGACAGGGGCAATAGGTGCTGATTTTAGTGTGTGCTTTAAACGTACACTCTTCAAGGGTTGAACTTGGCTAGGCTTGTAAGGGACCTAGGGTTATTAGCCTAGTAACCGCCTATGATCATATAATATTCCATCTGTGCTGTCCATTTTCATTCTTCCTCAACTTTCCACCCACCTGCCCCCGTCCTTTGCTTCTGGAAAGATCTAAGAGTTTTTACTGAAACCTCTGTTCCTTGTTCGAGCTCCAGCTTCCTTTTTCCTTTCTGCCTTGTTAAATTCCTTAACAGGTTGTCCCTTTACATATATATATATATATATATATATATATATATATATATATATATATATATATCTACGTGTGTGTGTGTGTGTGTATATGTTAGGTTAGTGGGAATTATTGATAAAGGGAGGAGCTCAAGAGTTTTGGATCCGAAGATCTGGTAGAAGTGGCCAAGTTGGATCCGAGTCTCGGATCAGAACCTATCAATTGAGGAAGAATGGAAATGGACAACATAGATGGAACATTATGGTGAATACATAACTTTATTTTTTTTTTGGCTTCAGCCACCTTATTCTGGTGTCCTTCATGCCATTGTGCCTAGCCTCGCTGCACTATGTACAGTCAAGTTAATCTTCTCTTGAACAGGCTGAAGAGTTAAATGTACACCACATACGATGTTCCAATTGCAGATATTGTTTAGGAAGCATGCTGCCCAAATATTGCTGGCTTCATGAGAAATTTGTAAATCATGACACATTACACTTTAACATAACACATCTTGTTCTGTATTGGATTATTTGTTATTCTGCTGGCTGTAATGTGCACCTTATGTAATGTTAAAATTGTCATTACGATGATGAAGCCTGATGCCTATATTCTGCCTTACCTCATTGTTTTATAATTGTCCCTTTTAACCAGTAAAATTAAGATTGTGAAATAACATTTCCTGTGTGGTGTGTTGACATAATTCACATGTCTGTAAAATGCTTTTGGCATAGTGACAAGGGTTAGAAGACAGAAAATATATGAAAGTCATATGTGATGTTTTATTTATATTACTATTATGTGTATATTGTCTATACGTCTTAAAAACCCACCATTATCCTGCTCATGTCTCAATCATGTTTATATTTTTTGACCCCTGCTTGCTCCCTATTGGAAACACTTTATTGTACATAGCATGACAAATTACTTATGAAAAATATAACAGTAACACACCATAAAGATATTAAAAAATGGCCCAGAAAAATTAATATTATTTGTCTCTATCCATGTCTCCATGCCTCTCTCTGCTCTCACTTCAGTATCATCACTTTTTACTGTTCCATATTTATTATGCTACTGGATGTAATGTATACATTATGGGATTTTACAATTATCATGATTATAGGTTCATAGGTAGGGACTAGGCTATCTGCCCAAGGGCATTTATAAGCCTAGCCAGAGTGTGTCGGCTTTCGCCACCCCATTGATTAATTAACTGATCTTCTGTCAAGCAGAGCCAATGAAGTGATCCCAGGGGTGTATTTTCTGTTACCCATCCACTCGTCAAGATTTCTCTTGAAGAGTGTTAGTGAGGGGCTCTGCCTGATGTAATTTGGAATTTTGTTCCAAAGCATGGGGAGTCTCTGTGACAGGAATCTATCCCTCCAGCATGTTCTATTTATTGTTGTGGTGAGGTTTAGCTCACAAGTGCGCGTGGCTCGCAGTGACTTGGATTTCTTTAGGTGGTGCATGTCCATCAATTCTGGGTTGGACATGGCTTTGTAAGTCAGGCAGAGATCACCTCTGAGTAAGTGATATGCCACTGAGTACAGCCAGAGTTTTTTCAGTCGGGCTGCATAGGACATATGTTTGAGGCCAGTAATCCTCTTGGTGAGGTACTTTTGTGGTCTTTCCAGCTGTTGGAAGTGTCTTGTAAGGTACATCCCAAGTGGGGCATTGTACTCTATGATGGGTCTAATGAGTGACGAGTAGAGGGGCACTATAACCTCTTTATTTCTAGATGCGAACCCTTTAGTAATTAGATGGGCCACATAGAAGGATTCCCTAACTACTGTGGCAATATGATTGTCAAAGGAGAGATTACTATCTACCTGGGTCCCCAGATCTCTTATTACCTCTTCTGTATTAAGGGGACTGCCACCTGTGTGGTAATTCGTGGGTGTTTTCTTTTTCCCAAATGGGATGACTATGCATTTTTTGGCATTTAGCTTGAGGCCATGACTTTGACACCAGGTGTCCGTCTCAGTAAGGCCCTTTTGGAGGATGTCCATGTCAGCCGGAGAGTCAATTATGGCTCCCAGTTTGCTGTCATCGGCAAACTTGGTTAGCCTTAGTATTCCTGTGTTTGCCTGTACTTCTGAGAAGTATATGCCGAACAGTAGGGGTCCCAGGTCCGAGCCTTGCGGGACACCACTTGTGACAGGTTTAGAGTCGGACCTGGAGCCCGCTATTCTTACCGTGTGAGTTCCATCTATAAGCCAGTTGGCAACCCATCTCGTAACGTAGGTGTTTATGTTCAGGCTGGTGAGTTTTTCTGTAATACCCGAGTGGGGAATGGTGTTGAAAGCCTTGGCGAAGTCATGGTAGGTTGTGTGAACCACCTTTCCCTCATCTATGGCCTTGGTGACTGTCTCAAAGAAATCAACTAGGTTTAGTAGGCATAATCTGCCCTTAACAAAGCCGAACTGGGTTGGGTCAAGTGTTTGAAGGTTTCCAATGTCTTTGTTAATGAGTTCCATGATGATGTGCTCCATAGCCTTGCAGACCAGACTAGTCAGGCTTATGGAGCAATAGTTACCAGGGTCAGTTGTGGTCCCTCCTTTGTGGAGAGGAATAATCACTGCTGTGTGCCATTCTATGGGCACATAGCCTGTGGAGAGGCTGAGGATGAACAGTGTGTTTAGGTGGGGGGTTAGTTCGTTCTGTAGTTCGTGCAAGACGCAGCCTGGGACACCATCTGGTCCCATTGACGCTGTGTTTTTGGCTTTTGAAAGGGCTGTTTTCACCTGTGCGTCTGTGATTTTTGGGACACTACACTTTTCTGGTATTGCTGTGGGCCCTTTTGGAGGTGAGAGGGAGGTGAAGTTTGCGCTGAATCTATCTGCCAGGATGTTGGCAATATCAGTAGGTTCAGTATATTTTGTGCTATTCTGCACTAGTTCAGTGCATATCTGCGAGTTGCCACTTAGATTCTTAACATAGCTAAAGAAGGCTTTGTGGTTATCTTTTGAATCCTTGGCTATTTTTCTTTTGAAGTTAGCCTTGGATGATTTCATGAGGGACCTTAGTTTCTTACTGATACTGATCAGGGATGTCTTTCTTTCTTGGGATTTGCTTTTTTTCTGAACTAATTTCCTCCTCCTATTGTATAGCCTGTTTATTGCAGGGGTCCACCAAACTGGTTTCCTTCTCTTGGTTTTGCTAGGGATGGCACGATCCATGCATCCTTGTAGGTGCTCATAGAGTGCATTTGTAAAGGTTTCTGCATCTTGGACAGCATTATCCTTTAGCGTGGGGGCTGTGAAACTTACCACTTCTGTCTTAAGTAAGGTGAAGTTTGCTTTAGAAATGTTTTTTACTGTGGTTTCCTTTGTTGGGGGTGGTGGTGGGGTGTGAACATCCAGAGTGATTAGTTTATGGTCTGATCTAACCAGTGACGGGTTGACCTCCAGTGTGGAACACCTGTCGCCCATGTTGGTGATGACCAGATGTAATATGTTTTCACCTCTTGTAGGGGAGTTTATCAGCTGATCCAGGGCATTTGAGTTGATGAATTCCAGGAAGTGCTGGGCCTGGGAATTTGTACTCGAGTAGTTTTCCCAGTGAATGGTAGGGTAATTGAAATCACCCAATATCATGGTGTTCAGTAGGACCTTCATGTTTTCCAGTATCTCCAGAAAGATGGAGTGGTGGTCCTGGGTCATGGACGGTGATCTGTCACAGGCCACAATTTGCATTGCAGATTTGCCTGATGTTAGTTGCACATGGATGATCTCAGAGATATCATGCTGTGCCACTAACCTGGAGTTGTAGGTATCCTTGATGAATATGGATACACGCCCACCTTTTATGTTTCGGTCCATGTTCTGTGGCCAAAACGTGTGGTATGAGTTGTAGCCCGGTAGTGCTGGGGTGCTCTCTAGAGCTTTGAACCATGTTTCAGTTACTGCACAGATGTCGATGTTCTCCATACTGAGGAGTGCTTTGAGCGCGTGCATTTTGAGATTTAAACTCTTGGCGTTGAGTCGCATAACCCTCAGTTTTTTGTTAATTGCGCTGTTTATGGAGGTGGGTTTGACGTTTGAGCCTTGACTAAAAAAAGCACTATGGGGGCAGCAAGAGCCTTGACCAGTATTCGAAAGCTTAGGGGTGACAGGTGCAAGCCGTCTCTTGCAAAGCAATGCGGCTTATCGAGCATGTCGCCCCAGACTGACAGACACTGGATCCCATTTGAATGACACCAGGAGCTTTGCCAGTTGTTGAAATTGATCATTTTGTTCTTTATACTGAGGAATCATTCTTGGTGAGGGCAGGATGCTACTCAGGGTCAGGGTCATACCAGCCTGGGCTGCATGATCAGAGACCTCTTCCATGTCTCTTTTCATGTAGTCCAGGGAGGTACGTCTCGGGTCATTCACACCAACATGAACAATGACAAAGTCATATTTGTACTTGTTCTGGAGTGACCTGAGTGCTTGTGTTATGTGGTGGATTCTGGCTCCCAACCTTCTGCTTGTCTAGCCTAGTGAGTGGGATGTCAGTGTGCCTGACTATAGAGTCACCTATTACAAGTGTGTTAGGTATGTTATTTCGCCTTAAGGGCTGTGATTGTGCGGCACACTGATTTTGTGTTTTATGTGTTGCCTGGTTTGTGACGGAAAGTGCAAGTTGTAATAAAGACTTATACATACAATATCCTTTGCTTCAATCTGTTGTCAGGTTTGAACATTGCAAAGTGGGAGTTCCTGTGTGGTGGTGTTAGATAATACTCAGGTTTGTAGCTTTGTTTTGGAATACTGTCAAGGTTCAAATCCAGATATATGTCAAAGTGTTCTTGTATGTTTTGTATAACTCCTTTGTGTGTAAGTGTTGGCTACACATTTTTTTAACACACCGTTATCCTGCTGTTGTATTAATGAGTTCGGTCCCTATTGGGAACATTGTCTTGTACAGATCTTACCTGAATGATTATGATGCCAAACTGAAGAGTAGCTCAACACAAATATGTGCAGAAATGGACAATCTATGTCTGTATGTATATTTCTGTCACCAGGTGTCCTCCTCTTCCTACCCCTTCTGTCATTAAATAAACCCCCTTGATTCAAAACTGTTTCCACAAGCCATGTTTCTCTCAGGAATAACATGCTTGATCCCTCGTGTTTCAGAATACACCTGTATCATACATATAAGGAGTAAAGAACTGCAACTGTCATGCCAAATGTGTAAATCACAACCTGAAACGTGACCATAACACATATCTGTTCTGTAGTCCATCAGATTCAGACTTGGTTGTTATGTGTATATGAGCTCGAAGGTTGGCACAGAGCACCATAGACTACTGTTAATTCCTATTCTGAGTTCATCACCTCAAGATATGATTATGCATATGCTAATAATTTTCCATCAGCCTTGCAAATGAGCATGCCAGTGTTGTGCTCATGTGTTCATGTAGAGGGTTAAAGAAATGTGACTAGGTTGAACAACTCCTATATGTTTTTAATGGAATTTTGAAACTGAAGGTTTCTAGCTTACAGAGTGATGTTGACTGAGTTAAATCAATCTGTTAATGAATGTCTGCATTCCAACAGTTACACTTGCAACTTTGTTACAATGGTGTGGAACCTCATCACACATAATCCATCGTTGTTATTCAGAAGTGTACTGCCATATTTAGGAAGTGTCTGCATTGTCAGTGCAGATTGTGTAAGCATGAGCCAAGACATCTGACAGTGATACAGTAAAAGGTTCTATTAGCATGCAATCATACCAGTATGAACTGTTATGGTTACTTGCTTGACAAGCCACTGTTTTACAATTGTGATTGTCACTGACATTGACACCCAATGCTGTCTAACAGTTACATGTCATTCACAGTAACACAATGTACACAGATGACAGTATATAGATGTTGCAGATAAGTATGTCATTACATGGAACAGTCACAGTGCTGTTATGTTGACCTGTCCAGACATGTGCAGTTGTCCTAAAACATGTGATGCTCAGTAGCTGATATAGAAAACAGTGAAGATTGAATACATACAAATGTGCATTTTTACATCATTAAAGTTTGACTTCTCCTGTGGCGCTTGTGATACTGTGTTCTATAGGTTCTGTAACAAGGTAGGTAGGTGGTTTGAATCTGACAATGATGCATTTGTGTGTATGTATGTGTGTCTTTCTACTGTCAAGAAATGAAGTCTCAACAACAGATGTGCTTTGTCCATTTCCTCTCAGGAGAAAGATTTAAATTTGGACACAGCTCCCTGTACACTTTATCACACTTTTAATGCAAACATCCTGACTGCAACACACTAATGAAGCCATTCTGTCAAAAGTGCACTCTCTCCCTTTCAGTGTCAGACTTCTCCTGTGGCACTTGCAATTCATGCCATGCTCTCTAGATGCTGTAACCAATTAATTAAGTGGTTTGAATCTAGCAGTGGTGAACTTGTCTGCAAGGTTCTAGTAACAGGTAAGTAAAGCCTTAACAGATGTGCTGTGCCCACTTCCACTCAAGAGGAAAATGTAACTTTGGGCACAGCCCTCTGGACTTTTTATCACACTTTTAACACAAACATCCACACTGGTGAGGTCTTCCTCTGTCACTGTGAAAGTCATACTTCTGTGGTTGTTTTGGCTAATACTGTGTTCTCTAGATTGTGTAAGCAAATAAGAAAGAGGCTCAGATCTCACAGTGGTGAACTTGTGTGTGTGTGTGTGTGTGTGTGTGTGTGTGTGTGTGTGTGTGTGTGTGTGTGGTTTCAATATCAGTTACATAGAGCTTCCTGAACAGACATGATGTATCTACTTCCATTCAGTGGAAGAATTTAACCATGGAGACAACTCTTGCATCCCACTTATACCACACACATCCTCTCTGCAACACTCTGATGAGGTAGTCATTTCATAAGTGCAGCCTGTCAGTATAAAACTCAGACTTTGATGGCAGTTGCAACTAATACTGCGTTCTATAGATTGTGTAACTAGATGGGAAGGAGGTTAAAATCACACAGCAGGGAACGTCTGTGTGTAGCTTCAATATCAGTTATATATAGCTTCTCTTTTTTTTAAACATTTTTATTGAATTATCACTTGTGACACAGGCAAATTTACATAAAAGTAATCAAACTGTATTAACAAGTTCACGATGTTAAGTTGTCAATCTCGCCTTCATTCTTGCTTGATGGGTTCGGAGCCGATCCTCGGCTCCGACTCGGCACTTGCTAAGCTCGAGAGTCACTTTTACCAGCTCGAGGCAGCCCCATATCCCATGATGCAAGGCGGTAAGTATCCAGATCTCGTTTGCCGCTTCGCTGATGAGGTCCTCCTTTTGCCAGCTCCTGGTAAGTGTTTTATATAAAACTATCTTAGCCCCCTTTTCACTTTAAACTTTATATTTAACGTTTTTAGTTTATATTAAGCCCTTTTCTGACTAAAGTTTCCCTCACTCCTTAATTTTTTTAGTCAGGCCTTTTCCCCTCCCATCCGCCCCCTTGTCAGGGTGTGTGTGTGTGTGTGTGTGTGTGTGTGTGTGTGTGTGATAGGTTAGTTCTCAATATTTTTTTTGGGATAACTTGTTCTTTGGGACTGTGTTGTGTGTGTGTTTTCTGCGACTATGTCCAAAGAAAGGGTCTCAGGCTTTAAGAAGTGTGACTCGTGCTGTCAGAAGATGTCTCTGACAGACGGTGACACTTCTTGCTTATACTGCCTGGGACCTCTCCACCTGCAGGACTCCTGTGCGAATTGTCATTCCTTTAGCCAGAGAGTCCTGCAGGAGAGGAGAAATAAATTGATATTAAGGGGTCTTCTTAAACCGGAGGGCTCTCCGGCTAAGTCGGCTCTGAGCAAGACTTCTAAGTCTTCCAAGGCCCAGGCTTCTGTGTCTAAGCCTGCGGCCTCGGTTCCGACTCTTTCTGAGTCGAGATCGGCTCCGGCTGGAGCCGATCCTAGTTTGCATAAACCTTTGGCACCGATGGCTATCGGTGCCGATACTGGTTCAGTCACATCGGTGTCGGCTCCGACTGGCTCCGACCACCATGTGGCTCAGGCTTCGGTGTCGGCACCGACCGGCTCCGACACCCTTACCTTTATGTCTGTATCGGCTCCGGCCAGAGCCGATGCATCGAGACCTTCTGTCGGTGCCGAAAAGTCCTCGGCTCCGACTGCATCTATGGTTTCGTTGGCTCCGATGGTTCCTTCGAGGAAGAGGTCCAGGTCCCCTTCCTTGGAACCGATACTCTCGGCTCCGGCCTCACCTCTCCTTTCGGAACGGAGCCATCGGAGCCGATCATCTAGGTCATCCAGGCTTTCTGACCATGATTTAGAGAGGGTGGTCAGTAGATTATTGAAATCACAGGCACTGGCCCAGATGCTACATAGTCCGTCTCAACAGACGACTATTAGTCCACACCCTCTTGTAGTTCCTCCTTCGACTCTACCTCAGAGTTTGGAGCTGGAGTCTTCGGGAATAGTTTCTGCTATGGCTGAGGGGCAGATACCCCCCCCTTCTGCTCCCTCAGCATCTACTCTTATCTCCTCTTCGAGACCTTCCTTAGAGGGATTCGGTGGTCGGGCTTCCCTGGTCTCCTCCGAGGGGGTGAGTGGCATCGGACCCTTGTCCGACCCCACTCTTCCCCTTGGAGCCTCGGCCTTGGTGAGCTCGGCTCCGACATCTGCCTCGGAGCCTTCCCTTTCGGTGGGCCCTGGAGTTCCGGCTTCTTCGGAACGGGTTCTCTCGGACCTCCCTGGGAGGGGGGCCTTCGAGGTGATGAAGAGTGTGCTGGCCACTGGACTCAGCCAGCAGTCTGTTCCCTTAGCTCCTCCCTCTACGGTGCCTGTCGATATCTCTGCCATCTCTCTTGCTCCCGGACCCAGAGATCCTCCGCCTCAGGTTTCCCCACTGGAAAGAACCCCCTCTTCCGAGGATTCTCCTGATCAGTCAGGGGATCCTCCGCGCAAGAGGATTTGTAAGAGGAAACATATAGACTCCCCTGAGTCTATCACTTCAGATACCGACTTAGATGAGTCGGAGGGATCCCCAAGATCCCCCTCTGAGGATGTCTCCTTTTCAGACATCCTAGAACTCCTAAAACAGAGGGGAAACTGGCCTTCCAATAATCCCTCTGAGGATGAGTCGGTATACCTAGAGGCATTTGGATCTCAGCCCTCCAACTCCTGGGTGTCTCCGCCTTTCGACCCCCTCATGGAGGTTATTGCTCGAAAGGCTTGGGGTGCTCCTGACTCTGTAGAGCCAGTTCCTAGGAGGCCGTCAAAATTTATTACTGCCCCTTCGGATAAGCTATTCCTTACGAAAGGTGTCCCTGCTGATGCCATGGTGGTGGCAGCTGCCACTAAGAAGGAACTTGCAGATCCTTCCGTACCTGTCCATCCTCCTAATAAGGACTCTAGGACCATGGATAGGTATGGTAAGCGGATGTTCTCTTCAGCGACCTTTGCTATGCATTCGCTGAACTACTTATGTCACTTCATCAGACTCCAAAGGGACATTCTTAAGGAGCTAGGTGAAGTAGTACAGGATCCCACAGCTGCAGGGGCTCAACAAGAAATTGCTTCGCAGCTAGGAACCCTTAATTCTATTACTAACTCCTCCATGCGACTGATATCATATGCAGTAGATGGAGCGAGTAGGGCCGCAGGTACAGGTGTGGCTCTTAGACGCCAAGCCTGGATGCGACTCTGTAATTTTGCAGATCCCTTTAAGGCGTCCTTCACAAACTCTCCCTTTGATGGGTCAGCTTTGTTTGGCCCTCAAGTGAAGGATACATTGACCAGGTGTGAGCAGGACGGCAAGACTCTTTCTGCCGTAGGGGTCCGTTTTTCCACTCCTTCTAGACCTTACCCTAAAGGACAGAAGGGTGGCAAGATGTGGTTCCGCAAATCCCAAGGAGTCACGCCGGATACACGTGGTCAGTTTACCCCTAGAGGCAGAGGGGTTAACAATAACAGACGCGCTCTAGAGGCAGAGGGGTCCACAAAACCAGGGAAGCAGAGAGCCTCTCTCTGACAAGCCCTTTCAGCATCCCTGAGATGTTGCCCGACTGTCCATCCTTGGAGGCAGTCGGGGGAAGACTATCGCTGTACCCAGAAGCCTGGCATTCCCTCACTCAAGACAGATGGGTACAGTCGATCATATCCGAGGGTTACAAAATTCCTTTCGAGGAAAGTCCTTTCTCTCACTCAAATTCCCTTCCAGATGTACCACCCAGTCTAAGGGAAATTGCAGAGTTAGAAGTTTTAAAACTTCTACAAATAAGAGCCATTCAGCCAGTTACAACAGACCATTCAGAGCCCGGAATCTACTCAAGATTCTTTTTGGTCCCCAAAAAGACGGGAGACTGGAGACCAATATTGGATCTCAGCAGACTGAACAAGTCTGTGAGAAAGACAAGATTTCGAATGGTCACACTTCAGTCAATTCTGCCCTTACTAGAGAAGGACAACTGGATGTGCTCAATAGATCTTCAGGATGCGTACTATCACATAGAAATTCACAGACGCTCCAGAAGGTTTCTCCGCTTTCGGCTGGGGTCCAGTCATTTCCAATTCAGAGCCCTGCCCTTTGGTTTCACTACAGCCCCCAGAGTGTTCACCAAATGTATGGCAGTGGTCACGGCTCACCTGAGGCGTCAAGGATTCCAGGTGTTTCCGTATCTCCACGACTGGCTCCTTTCAGCCACCACCAGGCATCAACTTCTTCAAGCCAGGGATTACACAATAAATCTTTGCACTCAATTGGGAATTTCGATCAACTACGAAAAATCCTCCTTATTGCCCTGCCAGTCTATTACTTTCATAGGCGCAAACTTAAACACTGTTCGGATGTCAGCAACCCTCACAGGCCAAAGAATCTTAGATATACAAAGTCACGTGAGGATCATCCTAGCCAGCAAGAAAGTACAAGCCAGAATGGTTCTAAAGGTGTTGAGCCTCATGGCTGCGGCCATTACCCTTCTTCCCCTGGCCCGCTTCTATATGCGCCTTCTTCAGTGGATGTTGTTCACTCAATGGTCTTACCAACAACTTCCGATGCGTCACCAAATACTGGTGACACAAATTTGCAGGAATCATCTTTCATGGTGGATTACTTCTCCCCAGATTCACCAAGGCAGACCCTTTGTTCCCCCAGCCCCGGTAGCCGCTGTCACTACGGACGCCTCCCTGATCGGGTGGGAGGGTCATTATCAGGGCAGGATGGTTCATGGGACGTGGCAACCGTTCGAATACCACCTGCACATAAATGTCCTAGAGATGAGAGCAGTGCTTTTAACGTTGCAAGCCCTCAACGACTTTCTTCCCTTGGGAACAATTGCAGTTCACTCAGACAACATGTCTGTAGTATGGTATATCAACAAGCAGGGCGGAACCAAGTCCTACCCCTTGTGTCGAGAAGCTCTCAGACTTTGGCAATAGGCGATCTCCTCTCATCGGTTTCTGGTAGCAACGCATATCCCTGGGAAAACCAACATTTTAGCGGACAGATTGAGCAGAGCTATTCTCATGCCTCACGAGTGGTCTCTCAAACAATCTATAGTGGAGGAGATTTTTCTAGAATGGGGCCGCCCATGTTGCGATCTTTTTGCTACTCCCCAAAACAGCAAATGCCCAGACTTCTTCTCTCTCTTTCCACTGCCAGGCCATCCCCCCAGAGACGCTCTAACCCAGGATTGGCCCCAGGGACTTCTTTATGCCTTTCCTCCTTTTCCGCTGATTCCTCAAGTACTCCAGAAAGCCACCGTTTTGAGAGCCAAAATGATTCTCATTGCTCCATATTGGCCTCGACAGATTTGGTTTCCGTTCCTCCATCGTCACCTTTTGGTGCAGCCTTGGCATCTGGACCCAGTGCCAGACCTTCTGATTCACCAATCGGGTCAGCTGCACCGGTCTATCCCTTCTCTCAACCTCACAGCATGGTTGCTCCACTTCCTTCCTTAGCCAGGCTTCCTATGATCTCTAATCCTGTTAGAGACATCATAGTAGCTTCCCTAAAATCCTCTACTAGGAGGATTTATACTAGCAAATGGAAACGTTTTTCTTGTTGGGCAAAGGCTAAAAATATTGATCCCTTTTCTGCTCCAGTACAAGCAGTTTTGGATTTCTTAGCGGAAATCTTTCACGCGGGCTCCTCTTCTTCCATGGTCAAAGTTCAGTTGGCTGCTATCTCGAACTTTCATGTCGGGTTCGCAGATCACAACATTATGTCCCACAGGCTTTGTAGAGCCTTCTTGAAAGGAATTTTTCTCCTGAAACCTCCAATCAGGAGTCCTCCTCCTCAATGGGACCTAAATTTAGTGCTGACATCCTTGATTCTTCCTCCCTTCGAGCCAGCTGTTTCATGTTCCCTGAAATTTCTTTCATGGAAAACTTTATTCCTGGTTGCTATTACATCGGCTAGGAGGGTGTCTGAACTTCATGCTCTATCTGTTCGCCCCCCCTATTTAGTCTTCCACAAAGACAGAGTATCATTGAGAACAGGATGCTACTCAGGGTCAGGGTCATACCAGCCTGGGCTGCATGATCAGAGACCTCTTCCATGTCTCTTTTCATGTAGTCCAGGGAGGTACATCTCAGGTCATTCACACCAACATGAACAATGACAAAGTCATATTTGTACTTGTTCTGGAGTGACCTGAGTGCTTGTGTTATGTGGCGGATTCTGGCTCCCAACCTTCTGCTTGTCTAGCCTAGTGAGTGGGATGTCAGTGTGCCTGACTATAGAGTCACCTATTACAAGTGTGTTAGGTATGTTATTTCGCCTTAAGGACTGTGATTGTGCGGCACACTGATTTTGTGTTTTATGTGTTGCCTGGTTTGTGACGGAAAGTGCAAGTTGTAATAAAGACTTATACATACAATATCCTTTGCTTCAATCTGTTGTCAGGTTTGAACATTGCAAAGTGGGAGTTCCTGTGTGGTGGTGTTAGATAATACTCAGGTTTGTAGCTTTGTTTTGGAATACTGTCAAGGTTCAAATCCAGATATATGTCAAAGTGTTCTTGTATGTTTTGTATAACTCCTTTGTGTGTAAGTGTTGGCTACACATTTTTTTAACACACCGTTATCCTGCTGTTGTATTAATGAGTTCGGTCCCTATTGGGAACATTGTCTTGTACAGATCTTACCTGAATGATTATGATGCCAAACTGAAGAGTAGCTCAACACAAATATGTGCAGAAATGGACAATCTATGTCTGTATGTATATTTCTGTCACCAGGTGTCCTCCTCTTCCTACCCCTTCTGTCATTAAATAAACCCCCTTGATTCAAAACTGTTTCCACAAGCCATGTTTCTCTCAGGAATAACATGCTTGATCCCTCGTGTTTCAGAATACACCTGTATCATACATATAAGGAGTAAAGAACTGCAACTGTCATGCCAAATGTGTAAATCGCAAAACCTGAAACGTGACCATAACACATATCTGTTCTGTAGTCCATCAGATTCAGACTTGGTTGTTATGTGTATATGAGCTCGAAGGTTGGCACAGAGCACCATAGACTACTGTTAATTCCTATTCTGAGTTCATCACCTCAAGATATGATTATGCATATGCTAATAATTTTCCATCAGCCTTGCAAATGAGCATGCCAGTGTTGTGCTCATGTGTTCATGTAGAGGGTTAAAGAAATGTGACTAGGTTGAACAACTCCTATATGTTTTTAATGGAATTTTGAAACTGAAGGTTTCTAGCTTACAGAGTGATGTTGACTGAGTTAAATCAATCTGTTAATGAATGTCTGCATTCCAACAGTTACACTTGCAACTTTGTTACAATGGTGTGGAACCTCATCACACATAATCCATCGTTGTTATTCAGAAGTGTACTGCCATATTTAGGAAGTGTCTGCATTGTCAGTGCAGATTGTGTAAGCATGAGCCAAGACATCTGACAGTGATACAGTAAAAGGTTCTATTAGCATGCAATCATACCAGTATGAACTGTTATGGTTACTTGCTTGACAAGCCACTGTTTTACAATTGTGATTGTCACTGACATTGACACCCAATGCTGTCTAACAGTTACATGTCATTCACAGTAACACAATGTACACAGATGACAGTATATAGATGTTGCAGAGAAGTATGTCATTACATGGAACAGTCACAGTGCTGTTATGTTGACCTGTCCAGACATATGCAGTTGTCCTAAAACATGTGATGCTCAGTAGCTGATATAGAAAACAGTGAAGATTGAATACATACAAATGTGCATTTTTACATCATTAAAGTTTGACTTCTCCTGTGGCGCTTGTGATACTGTGTTCTATAGGTTCTGTAACAAGGTAGGTAGGTGGTTTGAATCTGACAATGATGCATTTGTGTGTATGTATGTGTGTCTTTCTACTGTCAAGAAATGAAGTCTCAACAACAGATGTGCTTTGTCCATTTCCTCTCAGGAGAAAGATTTAAATTTGGACACAGCTCCTGTACACTTTATCACACTTTTAATGCAAACATCCTGACTGCAACACACTAATGAAGCCATTCTGTCAAAAGTGCACTGTCTCCCTTTCAGTGTCAGACTTCTCCTGTGGCACTTGCAATTCATGCCATGCTCTCTAGATGCTGTAACCAATTAATTAAGTGGTTTGAATCTAGCAGTGGTGAACTTGTCTGCAAGGTTCTAGTAACAGGTAAGTAAAGCCTTAACAGATGTGCTGTGCCCACTTCCACTCAAGAGGAAAATGTAACTTTGGGCACAGCCCTCTGGACTTTTTATCACACTTTTAACACAAACATCCACACTGGTGAGGTCTTCCTCTGTCACTGTGAAAGTCATACTTCTGTGGTTGTTTTGGCTAATACTGTGTTCTCTAGATTGTGTAAGCAAATAAGAAAGAGGCTCAGATCTCACAGTGGTGAACTTGTGTGTGTGTGTGTGTGTGTGTGTGTGTGTGTGTGTGTGTGTGTGTGTGTGTGTGTGTGTGTGTGTGTGTGTGTGTGTGTGTGTGTGGTTTCAATATCAGTTACATAGAGCTTCCTGAACAGACATGATGTATCTACTTCCATTCAGTGGAAGAATTTAACCATGGAGACAACTCTTGCATCCCACTTATAC
This sequence comes from Protopterus annectens, assembly GCF_019279795.1. Classification (NCBI taxonomy): domain Eukaryota; kingdom Metazoa; phylum Chordata; order Ceratodontiformes; family Protopteridae; genus Protopterus; species Protopterus annectens. Next base: position 664,075,538 of record NC_056727.1, on the reverse strand, counting down.
CACACACATCCTCTCTGCAACACTCTGATGAGGTAGTCATTTCATAAGTGCAGCCTGTCAGTATAAAACTCAGACTTTGATGGCAGTTGCAACTAATACTGCGTTCTATAGATTGTGTAACTAGATGGGAAGGAGGTTAAAATCACACAGCAGGGAACGTCTGTGTGTAGCTTCAATATCAGTTATGTATAGCTTCTCTTTTTTTAATCATCACTTGTGACACAGGCAAATTTACATAAAAGTAATCAAACTGTATTAACAAGTTCACGTTTACAAACATTATACTTCACATATATTGCTATATATCATATAACCTAAGCAACATTACATAAATTATTCAATTCCTCCCTTTTTTTAGCCAAGAAACAACTTTATTAAATCATTGTCTATGACATAGTCAAGCACACATTTATATAAATGAAAACAAATCACACTGGCACAATCCTAATTGCAAGCATTTTACATTACAAACAATACTGGCACACTCCCAGTTGCAAACATTATACATCACTTATTATCTACCCAATCATTTTCAGTCAAACATCAAATAGCTCATTTAATTTCTATCTTCTTTTAAACCTCATTCCTTCCTGTATGTATTATTCCCACAATTCCCATTTTTTCCTATGTAGTTTGCCCCACCCTTTTCTAAAGATCTCAGTTCCAGTTGTTTTATCTCTGTTATTATATTCACTACTTCTAGTATAGTTGGTTTAGATTTTGATTTCCATTTTCTAGTAATTTCTTTTTTTGGTGGCCACCATAATTAGACGGTTCTACGATACATGATCGAAATTTCAACCTACCTACACATTGCTAGCAGGGGGGCAAGCCCCCCTGCACCCCCTGCTATTTAAATATACCAACTCTGAGATCACACTACAGTGAAGAAAATGGAAATTTTCCCATTCTGCACTATAGGGAGCTATCCATTCAGAAAGTTGGAACTTCCAAAAGTCGGTCATATGGTCTCGGCCATATGAAAGTTGGCCTTTTGTAAGTTCGATCATCTGTAGGGGATCCAATTAGACACAACAAGGCCTTACCATGTCTACGCAATTCTGATTCTGTATCATAGCTCAGAAAAATCATCTCCCTCATCACACCAATCTGCCCATCCAGCAACTCCGACAGTGCACCCCGCGGGGAATCCTTGAAGTCCACCAACTCACCACACTCCTAGAAAATATGTTCCCAATTACCTCTTTCTTCCCCATCACACCTCCAACATTTGCTGTCTACCTGAGAAAAAAATTCTCTGGAGTCTACTTGAGGTATAAAAATATCAATGTAAACATTTCCAAGCAAAAATCCAAAATCTTCTAGATTTTGATGTATATTTGGGAGACATACATATATCATCCTATTGTTTCTTTGTGAATTACTTATGCAGTCTCTCTTCCCAATCCATTCTAACCTCTGATTGATTCTTATAGTTATTATGCAATATTTTATATGCTCTACTAATTATTCTTTTTTTAATGGCGACTTCTGTTCAAGATTCTATTAAAAACTCTACCAGTGATGGTGTTTTGTTTAGGGCCCCCTATTTCTTTCTCTTTGCCTATACTCTGATATCAGTCCTTCAAGAAAAATCTTGATGAGTGGATGGGAAATAGGAAATTCACCCTGGGGATCACTTCTGTGTCTCTGCTCAACAGTGGCACAGGAAAATAACGTTCTTGGGTGGCGTAAGCCCTGGAACCTTGTTGGCTAGGCTTATGTAGGCCCTTGGGCCGATAGCCTAGTACCTACCTATGAAACTATGAACTTATAAACCACACTGATGAGGTCATGCCTTCATAAGTGCAGTCTATTAGTGTAAAAGTCAGACTGCTATACCACTTGTGGCTAAAATTGTGTTCTTTAGATTGTGTGCCTAGATAGATAGGGAATTGAAATCCAGCACTGGTTAAATAGTGTGACCTTTTGTACTGTCATGTACAGTTGGCCCTGTGACAGCACCCCTTATGTAAAGTTCCATTTAGAAAGTGTATTTTCACTGGCAGAGGGCTACCCTATAAATTCTATTAACCCCAGGCATTACCAGGTTTTGGAAATAAAATGGTTACAATATGCTTTCAAAAATAAACTAAATCACAGTTGTAAAATGAATTATCCTGTAGCACTGGCTGTTGTGCTTTCTAGACTGTGTAATTAAACAGGTAGGTGGCTTGAATTTAGCAATGGTTGACTGTTGTGACTATGTTTTTCTGTTGTGTTAGTTAGAGAAGGCTGCTAATGCATATAGGATGTGCAGCTGTGAATTGTTACTGTGCTCTTCAACCACCTTCTTTCCTTTTTAGGAGAGCATCACCATATTAAACAATGGTGATATCACCCATTCAAATCTGCACTGTCACAATTGTAAGCCAGCATCTGCTGTGGTGCTTGTGATTCAGGCAGTGCTCTATACCTTGTGATCATAGTAGTCAGTTCAAATCCAGCCATTACTTCTTACAGTCACTTGTGATAGTATGGCTGTGAATGTACATGTAGGTGACATTGTCACCCTGCTGTGTACATGTATATCTGAGGATTCTTTTTCTACGAATAACTGCTCATTTTTCACACAGAAATGCTTTATTGGATAGTGATGATACTTTGAATGAAATTAGGCTTTCCTAGGAGAAATGCTAAGGCTTTTCCCATGTCATGATGAAATGAGACAATGTTCTGTATGCTGTTGCTTTAATAAGGCATGTGTTGAATCTGTGATTATCAACACATTGTGCATGATTGCCATTCTCACATCACAGTGACAGCTGCAGTACACATCATATCACATGTGTTTGGATATGCTTAGCAGCAGGCAATACTGTGTGACAGACATATAGCAACAGTATTTTAAAGAAATTACAGGCACACATTTTTCTTCATCAAGAACATGAGTCACAGCTTCAAATACCCAAATATTTAAACTTTTTAGCAACACTTGCACTATGGTGTGTTCATTCTTCACAATGTCATGTCTACTGTCATCGCATAGTCAGGTGTTTGAAACCCACATTGAGTGGTTGTAATCATTGTGCGCCCTTATGCTGTTATACAAGAATAACATTCACAACTGTTATAATGTGTGCAGTTACAGTAGGAGAAGCCTCCCCATCCATTTTATCTTAAATAAATGTATTGCAACCCAGTCATATGATCTAATTACTTTATAGAGGTCGAGTCTCACAGATGTGTTAAGATTTCTACTGTGATGAGTGTGTGCTGTGGACATACATAGCTTGCTGTTCAATTCCATCAAAGTTCAACAGTATATGAATGTACTGACGTTATACAGCCAATACTGTATCAAGTTATTTTTATAAGTTTTTGCTTTGGACAAACAAATATAAAGTCATTTTGGAATTTCCTGGCAGTGAAACAATTGTTCTGTGTATGTTGTGTTGTGAGTGTTCCTCCAGCACATGCATTCAGTAATGGTTTGTACAGCATACCTACAAAGATAGAATGTGGTTCAATTCTGGAACAGTGTGTGTACAAAACAACAGAAACAGCTTCCTTGTTCAACAAACATTGATATTGCAGTGCTCATAGCTATGTGAGCATTAGCATAGTTACCTCCTTGTCATCATTCTGACAAATTAATATTGTACACGTTATCAATACATGTCCTTTCTTACTTCACATATTAATTTCAGTTATTTGTGGAAAGATCCATTGCACTGTGTTTGTGTTATTTACATGCTGTTATGGCAGTGTTTCCTATAATTTCTTGTGAGCATGCCCAGTAAAATCATGTAATAGATGTACTCCATTTACAAACGGATTGAAATGTCATCATATCTTTATTGTCATTTGTCACTTGCTGTTATCTCAACTCAGCACGTTATCAACATTAATATCACATTTACTCCCCTTTGTTACAATGGTGCTTTCTGTCCTGCTCACATCCACTGTTAGTTAGCATGTCTGGTAGTTAAGTGCGTGGGTCAAGAATTCTGAACAAAATTAATTATTATTACATCAGTATGGAAGTATTTATGTTTAAACTGTGTCTTTGTGACATAATTTGACTGCATTATCTCACTACATTTTCTCTGTTTTTTCCCCTCCCACTTATGTCTGCACTATTACCATTGTAGTTTGTGTACATTCTCCCAATTTAAAGTCCCCTGCTTGTTAATTCTTGTAACCAACTTGCCCTTACTTCATATTTTATTTATTTATTTAACATTTGTTTATTGGAAAAGGCTGAATGGGGCAGCGGCCATTTTCAGCAGAGGCCCAGAGAGAAAAGCACCAGATGCATGTCTTTGGAATGTGGGAGGAAACCAGAGCACCCAGAGGGAACCCACATGAATGCAGGGAGGACATGCAGACTCTGCACAGAAGGCACCCCAGCTGAGAATTGAACCAGATAACCTCTCGCTGTGAGGTGACAGCACTAAGCCCTACACCACTGCACCACCCAAGCTCTCCTTGTGTGCTCGCATTATAGGTTTGATTACAGGTAAGTAGTTTTGTTTACCTGTGTACTTGTGCTTCCTTGTATACCTTTTCTTGGTCTCCAGCACTTCTGCTAGCCACCATAAGGTGCATGTAAATGTCTAAGCGTGATGAGCAGAGTGCATATTCAGTAAGTGCTGTTGCTCATCTAGCTAACGCGCTTAAATCCTGTAGGTTTAACACAAAGCATACGCGATTGTTAATGAATCCCAGGTATATGTTTAAAGAGTACAACAAGCAGTTTTCTTCTGCTTCTTTCGGCTGCTCCGGTTAGGGGTCGCCACAGCAGATAAACTGTTTCCATTTCTTCCTGTCCTCTGCATCTTGCTGTGTCACACCAACCACCTGCATGTCCTCTCTCACCACATCCATAAACCTTATCTTAGGCCTCCCTCTTTTCCTGTTACCTGGCAGCTTCATCCTTAGCATCTTTTTCCCAATATACTCTGCATCCCTCCTCAGCACATGTCCAAACCAATGTAATCTTGCCTCTCTGGCTTTGTCTCCAAACCTTCCAACCTGGGCTGACCCTCTAATATACTTATTCCTAATCCTGTCCATCCTCATCACACCCAGTACAAATCTTAACATCACAAAGAGTAATAAAAATAATTGGTTATAGCACTTCCTCCAGTTTGGGCAACAAATTTATAAGACTTTCAAGAGAATAAATATGAGCAGAAGAAAGCCTATAAGTCTTCTGTACTGCAAGAGTATCTTTTTAGCTAACTCTGTTGATCAGCTTCCTTGTACAGCTGCATTTTTCTGTGTTCACCATTTGAATATAAAAATACATGAATGCCTCTGCACTCTTGACAACCTTATAGCAGCTGATATCTTATGATGTGTAATGCCTTATAGGAGTACTGGGGGGCATTCTGTAAGAGAGTCAATGAACTTTTTCTCAGCAATGGCAGATGATACTGATGGGTTAATTTTATAAATTAATAAAAAATAATCTAGCAACAAGACTGGTGAATGATGTATCACTTATGTCTCTGAAATGTGAGGGTCAGACTGCGTAAACCTCTCTGGAAGGAAGAAAGGAAAACTAAGTAATAATGTCTTCACTGGAGCATGATTCACTCCACTTTCATGAAATACTATCATTTGCAATTTCATATCTGAGTATGTATGTCAGTTGCTTTATTATTCTAATTATATCTGCATGTTGTGTGCAGTGGAGTTCACCATTAGCATTGCTAGATAGGAAGGAATAGCTGTATTTCACATGTATGGTAAAGCAGATCTGATTTGTGCAGGAAATATTTTTGCTGTGCTGTTTTACTAACGTATGGCTGTAATGCCAATCATCAGAAAGCTTCATAGCTGAAAAATGCAAAAATACAAGTTTGCACATCCCATCTGCAGCACTGCACCTATTGCAGCTTTAATAAAACTGTCTGGATAATGTTTCACATTATTTTAAAAATGTGTAAAGACTCTAGTCTTATGTTCTGTTGTTGTCAGTAATAACTTTATAGGATCCAGAGTATATTCTACTCAAAAACAGTTATAGGGGTGTTACTGAATTTATTTATTACTGAATTTAGTTTTTGACCTGCTGGAGTATGCTTATTACTTGCTGATTTAATTAGATGCGTAAAACAGAAACTGCTTTGTTTCTAGTTCTTGGTTTTAAAATAAGTTTCTGATGTTTTCCTTAGGGCTCCAAGAAATTTACTGTAATAGCAGTATGGACCACACATGAACTGTATCTGGGGAATGCCAGTGGTACTTCCTTTTCTAAAATTGCAAATTCTACAAAATTTTTGAACATTTTAAAATTGCCTATACAGTCTACTGTCAATATTCTTACTGTTTCTTCGGGTTCACGTCCACCTGAAATTGGAGTATTACTTAAGGTGTGTAATACATGTGACTTTACTGATAAAAGACTGTGGCTGTTGATATTCGATGAAGAGACAGATAAATGGAGTGTGAACTCTTTGTTTGCCAGAACTCATTCAAACCTTTTACCCAAAGGACCTTTCACCATGGAATTTTTTCAGTCGGCACTGCCATCTCTCTTACTGGGAAACAATGAAACTATTTTTTATAGCCTTGGAAACAACACACAACGTGGCAAGTTGCTTTTACCAGGCACTAACAACTTTGTCAATGCATCGGGAGGAAGCATTATACATCAGATTACTACTGGTTAAGTATTATCTGTTTCTGTTCCTTAATTTAGATTACAAATGACTAATTGTTTTCCCTTTGATTTATGATGGTTGGAAATACATTTATAAATTTGTGTTTAGTAATTTCATATGACATATTAGGCATTACTGTCTGAATTTAATTCTGGATAAATCTTCAAGTAGTTACTAAAACATAAGTTTCATCATCTCGTTTCATCATATCTGAGGTCTCTTTTTCTAGGTTTTCCATCTATCTCCTTGTGAGATCACCTTGAGATGATGTCATATACTTCATTCATAATGGCAGACAACATTGATCTGTCATGTGTGCTATAGTTCTTTCCTACTGCTGATTTTAGGTATACATTTACCAATGAAGCATTTTCAGCTGTATTTTTTTCTTTTCTTCTCCTTATCATACACTGCACAAGTCCTCCACTGAGAGAAAGTTACCTTAAAAGACACACATTTACTGAACCTTTTTATCTGGTTCAAAATCGTGTAACTCAAGTACTTCCATCTTAAGCTGGTCCTGTCTGGAAACTAAACTGGTTGTCTGTTCACCATGTTGCCTTGCCTCACGACAACAACAACTCTTTTCTAATTTGAGTTCCTTATCTATCCTAAATACACTTGCTCCCCTGTGAAACTCCACTTCTTATTGCCACCATTGTGGCTTCAGTGTCTCTGAACTTCGCTCAAGCTTTGAAAGTTTTTCTGTAGTTATTACCTCAGATAAGTTAGTCCTTGTTTTGCTTGTCTGACATTTTCAGAGTTAAATTATTGTCAGGAGTTTGACTGCTAAGTTTATTATAGTTCTAAATTATTTTTCTGCTTTTAAGTTTTCCCTTCTTTTACCCTCCCCATCCCTTGTTTAAAAAAATAAAAAAAAAATAACACATTGAAGTTCCTTCCCTTTTGAATACTTATAATAAGTTAAGTGATTGTAGATTGGCTGTTATTTGTGGTTTCCATGTAGTTTGAAATCAAGGTTTAAAGCATTATACCAGCTAGCCTAGTGTCAGAGGATACCAGTGACTCCTGATTTAAGAAGTGGAGGCAGTTGGACATAAAATTTCTCTACAAGATCCACACAACATGCGAGTCATGTGTCTTGGGGTAGGGCATTTGGATGCTGGCTGACCATTATTTAAGAACTTCAGCTCTCATACTTTGTTAGACAGATGTAATCAATTTATGCTTAAGTGATTGCTCAAGTTGTATACTTTTAAAGAAAAAGAAAAGGAGGATAAACAACTGGACAAAGCCAAATAACATCATTCTGAAACAAAAAAGAAGAGTGAACAACACTGACATATCCATTTAGACCAATTCTCTCCAGCAAAGGTACCCAGGTGGACTATTTATTGCACCTCAACCAGGAGCTTCCTTGTTGACCACTCCATCCAGATTGTCTTTTCCCCCAGACACAAGTCATTGGGTCCCACCAACTGCTTTGTGAACAGGAGAACTGGGAGCTCCTACTCAAAGCAGGAGCTTTCCTAATGTCTATTCTCGTGTCTGAAATAGGCTGCATCATTTTGTTCTTCCTTCTAGAACCTTACACTGCTGGACTGGGACATGATGATGGTGGCATTTGTGAAGGCTTAGCTTCAGTATGGTGCTGTCTTGACCCCCTTAGTGTCCAGGGTGGCTCGAGAAGAGCCCTAAACTACCTTCCTTACTGTCCCTCTCTTAGCCCTGTTTTAGATGTGGAAACCTTGCCACCAGTGAGAGAGTCCATGCTGATGTTCTCAGTATCAAAAAAGATTTTTTTCTTTGATGTTGATGCCCTTGGCCTTGCCCTTGGCCATCAGCAGATCTGATGAAGTACTTGGTGAAGTATGAAAGTGCTCATTTTGTTTTATTTTGCTTTGTTTTATTAAAGTTATTTTGTATCGTACCACCTGCATTTTGGTTTTGCCTTGCTCTATTTATTTTATTTTATCTCCTACTGTGTCTGAAGATCTTGGCACCAAGAGTTTGGTGCCAACTCCAGCCCCTAATTTATTGGGGCCATTGTTAATGTTGATGCTCTTGGCTTTCGACCCTCTCATTCTCAAAGTCTTCCTTTGTGACCTTGATTCCATGAATGTTAGTGCTGTCAATCAGTGCTGATGTTCGTCCTTCAGTGCTAATGGCTTCTACCCTGAGTCATTTAGTTAATAGAATGATACAGAGGAGATCCGAGGTGATCGTTGCTCAGGAACAGGTAAAAGCTCCACTAGTTCCACCTATAGACATCACTGAAACTTGAGAATTTTAGATGCATGTCACATCAGACTTGCACTCACAGGACAGAGGACCATTTAAGAAAGAATTGCTGAGGTCTGGGCTGCGCACTCCTCATGATAGCTTGGACAAGTCTCCTCCCCCAAGCCCTCCTAGGAAGAGACAGTGCAAGAAGAAGCACTTCAGAGTATCTCTCCCCAGATATAGATCTCAATGAATGGGAGGTTTTCTCACCCTCCTCCTGAAGACCCCACATTTGATGAAGCCCTGGCAATGATGTGGCAGAGAGGAACTGGCCAGTGGCAAACCTTCTTTAGGTTTTACTCCAAAGGAGAACAAATAAGGGACTTTATTCACACTGTAGCTTTTTATGTACCATAGTTGTTGTTGTTTGTCTTTCGGCTTTTCCCAGTTAGGGGTCGCCACAGCGGAACTCCTGTCCGCTAATGATTGGTAGTAGATTTTCACAAACGCCGAGGTGCCAGCTCGACCTTTTTTAACCTTCAACGAAGGCATGCCCATTTACGCATGTCTTTCGAACACCCACCCAACCGCGGGGAGGACATGCAGACTCCACACAGAAGGCACTCCCCGCACTCCAGCTGAGAATCGAACGGGAGAACCTCTTGCTGTGAGGCAACAATGTTACCACTGCACCACCGCAGATGTATGATTGTAAAAAACAGGTATGGGAGTGGGTTAATTATGTTATTCATTGGGGAAGGGGCTTTTCCCTTTTCATCCCCTGCACCATCCTGACTCTTCAGTTTGCTTATTGCTCTTATTCACAAGCTTTATATAATACTTAAAAGAAAAGGTTTCTTTTGAAATATTTTCAAAGGTGGAGCAGTACATAAAGATTACGTCTTGTATGCCTTGTTGTCACCACATAACACATTTCTTTACTGAAACTGTCATTTTAATGAATAAATTGTACAAAAGAAGAGACTCACCCCAAAGGAAAAATAGTTGACCATATAAAAGTCCAACAGTCACATGCTAATTTACACAGTGTCTGGCAACTTCAATACTTTAAATGAGAGATGTGACAAAATATTGCCTTTTGCTCCTGTCTCTAGCTTAAAGGTAATGCTTTTGACTCGAATTGTAAGCTTTTCTGATCAACAGGCATTCTCAATACTCTTTGTGCCTTGCACTGCACTCTCTTCCTGCATTTTTACTTTACATTACATCTTTTTTTTTTTTTGGACTCAGTAATATATAAAACTTACAAAATAAATTTAGTTTGTTTCTTATATATTTTTCTGAAATTATTGTTACTAGTACATAACCTATATGGTTGATTAAAGGATTTCTGTCTTCTTTATTTTGTGTGTGTGTGCCTGTAGCAATGCCTAAGCACGAGACCTTGGGTAGTAGTATTCATAGCTGTTGCATACAAGCACACCAGGTATGTACACCAGTCTTACATAAGCACAATCTCAGGCATAATTCAGAGACACAAGCTGTGCCAAAGTGAATCAGTTAGAAGATGATGGAGAAAGTTTTATGCAATAAGGGATTATGAGATATAAATGAGGAATGTAAAAAATCTATGACTTTCTTTCTTCCTTCCTGCCTTTTGTGAGTTACAGTTGCTTTTAGATGCATATGTGCACTATACACAGATGGGTTATAAAAAATGAATCTGCATCTTTTCTGTCTACTTTGTAGTCAAAACAAAATGCTCAGTCTCATTGCAAATTTAGCTTTTTCCTGCACTGAGTTGCTCATTTTGGTTGTGATGAAACCGGATGCACGAAGTGCCACTCACTGGCCTAAGAGAAGAAGGTAAAAGCAAACCTACTCTACCTTGCTGAGCAGAAGTTAGTGGGCAGGATTAGAGTGGGCAGGGATATAACAGGGACTTTGTTGAGCTCATAGTTCATAGGCATAAATTCATAGTTAAATACTGGGTTAGTTGCCTTATGGGGCTAGTCAATCACCCCAAGTTAGAACAGGAAGAGCAAATTGTTTTATAGCTTGGACTTTGTTTATAGATGTCAGGGCTGTTTTCAGTATTAATTTTAGTCTTTTAAAATATTCCTTAATTTTATTCACAGTTGTTCATGTTTTATTGTAGATCCTTCATCATTTCCCAAATATTTATACACTCCCTTCTGCTCAAGTTCCGCTATATCACATTCCTGTCAAAAACTGATATTTTCGTGGTGTTGTAGCTTTTCTGCTTTATAGGTTACCTTTTCACATTTATCAAGACCAAATGACATTCTTATATCATCTGAGAAAGTTTTGACCACTTGTAGCTATGCTTTCATTTCCTTATCTGATGAACTATGCAGTTTTAAATCATCCACAAAAAGAAGATGAGTAGTCTTTACACTATGTTATTTTCTGGGAGCCAAAATGTAACTGTGACCTAATCTACTAGACAGCTTAATGGTTTATGAATGAGACAAAAAGAGCAGTGGTGACGAGTCACCCTGCAGTATCGTCCTTTGAATTTTTATCCCTGGGATAATAATTTCTTCTTTACCATGGCTTAGCTGCAAAGCGGTTTGCCACTGTTTCATGGTCATTAAAATGTAATTGGTCACTTTAGGGAGTATAACTCAGTCCAAAAAGATGCGTGACTTTCCAATGAGCAATAAAATGAAAGTAGAAATTCAAACAAATAAATCCATGTAAGTTAGCAAATTGTTTATTCCAAACGAGTAAGCGCTTTCGCCAAAGGCTTCTTCAGACTCTGATTTATTTGTTTGAATTTCTACTTTCATTTTATTGCTCATTGGAAAGTCACGCATCTTTTTGGACTGAGTTTTACTAGTGTTTTAGCGTGAGTATCCTACCTCAACTAACAGCAGCTCTGAGTTTTGGATTTGTGCATTTACTTTAGGGAGTATCTTACAACATTTATATGCAATCTTTAATCCATGAATGTGGGATGCTGTCAAATGTTTTTTTGCAGTCTATTTATGCCATACTTAAGATTCTTCCCCTTTTTACACTTCTCCATTATAACTTTAGTTTAACACCAAAAGATCCTTTGTTCCATATGACTTTCTTTTGTTACCCTTTTGTTCTATTGCCATGATTGAGTTTTCTTCTAAATGACTATAAATTGTGTCGGCATTAATTCCAGTGTAGTTTATACATTGTCAGAAGGCAAGTTATTTGTCTGTAGTTTTTAAGGAAGCTTGCAGGTTCACTTTTGAGGAGGAGTATCATTTTTCCTGTTGTTAATCAGGTTGGTGTCTGTTCAGGATGCGTGTATAACTAGTTCTTACTCAGGACTAAATCTTTGTGTAAAGATGTTAATGCTTTTAGTCATAAGTTAGGTACTGCATTTGGGCCTGACGTTTTCTATTTAGGAGCTTTTCTTAATTTAATTTTCTCAATTTTTCTGGCAGTTACTTTATCACGTTTCATATCCTGTACATTTGAACTTCTTACTGTCCCCCCCCCCTTCTATCCATTTGGCATCTTTGTTATGCTCCACAGGATCTTCATAAATATTTCTCCAAAATGTGTCAATGTCTTATTTGTTGGAGGTGTTTCTATTCCTTTTACCTTGTTTTCCAATTCTCTATAAAACATTTTGAGTCATCAATGAATTGCTTATTTTATACTTTTCTTTTCTATTTGTCTGTATATCTTCTTAGTTTTCTTTATGTGATGATATCTGTAGTTTATTATTTGCAATAGTGTGATAGATCCTGGTCTATTCTGATACTGTGTGTTGCTTTTATCACATGTATCTTTCTAAGTATTTCTGCTGATCTGTTCACTCTTCTGTACTCTTTTAACAGTGACACTTCTTGTCTTAATTGCTTTATAGTTTTCTGTTCGATACTTCCATGATAGCATTTGATTTCTCCCTTTCCTTTCCCTTACTGCCCTGTGCTTTTGTGGTGAGACTCAATCTGTTATTAATTTAGGTGCACAATAATATATTCTAGTTACTTCTATTATATCGCACACATTTCTATGAACAGTCTTGATTATTGTGTTCATTTGCATTCTACAGAAACTTCCAGAAAGCTTCCTGGGACATATCCTCATCTGCTTCATCCTGTGTCATCCGTTGCTATTTCATGTGGGATCTCACTGGCCTATCACTCCACAACATTGGCTGTGTCAGAGTTGCCACAGTTTCCTGTTGATTCCTTTACTGTGAACTTTTGTACTGGTTTTCTGCTAAACAATTCAAAGTATCTTCATATGGCAACTGATCAGATGCTTCCCACGTTACTAGTTCTCCTTAATTTGGGGACTCATTTTTCTATCATGCTGTGAGGTTACCAGAGTGAAATTTTCTACACTAAATCCTTCACTTTCCAGATAGTCCATAACTTCAGTTTCTGTTTCTTTAACTTCTCCATTGCTAATCCTCTTTTCTGTGTTCTCCCTTTGTTTTCTTATTTTTTGTATTGTATAATGTTCCATATCTGGATGCCTTTGCTAATTTTTTTTTTTATTAGTTTTGCTTTCTCCTTTGCATAAATATTGCACCATATTAAATCTCTTTTTCTTTCCCCATGTCCACATTTCTTCTTCAGTTGTATCCCACTTGTCTTGTTTCTTCTTACTTTGGGGACTCATTGTTCCATCATGATGTGACATAACTTGGGTTAGACTTTCTACACCAAATCCTTCACTTCATGGGTATTCCATAACTTCAGCTTCTATTTGTTTAACTTCTGCTTTACTAATCTTCTGTTCTATGTTCTCCCTTTGTGATCTTATTTTTTGTATTGTGAAATTATCCTTATCGTGGTGCCTTTGCCTATATTTCTGTTCAAATATCTATGGAGCTGCTTTTTTTGTATTGATTCATTTGGCTTTCCCCTTTGCATAAATATTGCACATTATCATATCTCTCTTTCTTTTCCATGTCCATGTTTCCTTTTTATACCTTTTAAGAATCTCTAGATTTTTCTTCTTTATATTTTCACACTTCCTCAGTCACTTCTTTTTCCAAACAGCCCAAGGTTTCTTAGTCTATATAATATTTTTCATGAGTCTGGTATATTAATTAAACACACATTTGCATTTGAAGCTTTGACAGTTTTTCTTGTGCAAGTATATTTATTTTCTCTATTTTTTTCTTTTAATCTTTTTGTATATCTTCTAGCCTGATGTTCTAGGTTTTTTGCATAATAGAAACAATACATGATTTCTTTCTTATCCATAGTAATCCATTCTATAGTATTTATGGCTCTTTTCTGGCCTGTCAGTTTTCGTGGCTTTTTTGGACTACTGCTTCCTGATACAGTGTGTGTGTGTGTGTGTGTGGGGGGGGGGGGGGGCATGTATCCCCTGAGTCTGGCCTAACCTCATTGTAGGAATGTTTCCTTATCTTAAGGATTCTACATAGTCATTTTTTCCAGTCTTGATACCAGTGTGCCTACCAGGAATGGGCACTTTTTTATCCTGGGATTTTTGCACCCAGCTGTCTTTTTTTATTTTTTAACCTACTTCTGTCCATAATATATGATCTGATGTTGTTAATCTTCGTTCATTCCTTACTGATGGGTTATCGGTTCCATCCTTGGAACCAAGCCAGCCATATATCAAGTTTGCATCAGCCAAAAGCTCTCGAGCCAAGGTCCTACCCAGAATGCTCTGCTCTTTGTTACCCCAGATCTCGTTTGTCACGTTGCTGTTCAGCCGTGTCAAGCCACTCTCTTCAGCTAAGTGTATAATTTTTTGAAAGTTTATATATCATTTCTACTTTAAAGTTTTTCATACAGTTTCTTGTATTATTCTCCTACGCTATCATATCCTTAAGATTCTCTCCCTTTAGTCTGTTTCCCTTTATTACCCTTTTCTTACCTTTGAGGTAATCCTTCATTACCATCATTGGTAATTCTTCTTCCTTCTCTCTTCTTACCCTTTTGGGTAGTCTTTCCTCTTCTTTTTGATACTGTTGTACTTCTCCACATCATTATGTTGGATAAGAAAAGTAGTGTTGGTTTTAAACAGTGTAAGGATTGCGGCCATATGTTACCGCTTTCCGATGGCCATGACTTATGTGTCTATTGTTTGAATGTCTCCCACCTTACTGTGGATCCCCCGTGTGGGATTTATAGAAATTTTTCAACCAGGACTCTTAACAAGAGAAAGAACAAGTTAATCCTGAAAGGTCTTCTCAAATCTCCTTTCTGTGAGGCTATCTCTGGGTCGGAGGGCTCAGCCCCTCCTGATAAAACCCTGTAGGAGGCGTTCTTCCTTTTCCTCATCAAGGTCGCTCACTTCATCTCCCTCTGGAGATCATAGGGAGTCGACTCATAAGAAGGTGAAAATGACTACTACTTCGGTGCTGCCACCTGTGACCCTTTTGGCTCCAGGCTGGGCACCGCCCCAGCTGATTCTTACTCCAGCCATGTCTTCCTTATCGACACCGGCACCAGAGTTCCTGGTGCAGACAATTATGGCTCCGACAGTTCTGTCGCAGCCCTTACCAGCACCATCCATGCAGGTACAGTCCCCTTCGGCACCGTTGATACAATCCCCTTTGGCCCCGTGTATGACGTTACTATCCTCCATGGTGCAGTCACTTTTGGCAGTGACATACTCTTTGGTGCAGTCCTTTTTGGCACCATCATTAATACCAGTGCAGACACTTTCCTTGACAGCACCATACCCATCGGTGCCTACACTTGCTTTTATGGTGCAGACACCTTCGACTTCTATGGCGCCATCCTCGTTTCCGTGCTCTGCACCTCTTGAATTAGCAAGAACCAAGTACTCTCCTTTCTTGGATCCATTTGCTGGTAGCCAATATAGTCCTTTTGTAGAAAGGCCAGAATTGCCCTCAGGTTTCTCTATGAGGTTGACCAGGAGCCTCTCCGAGTAAGATGTGTTGCGGCTTGTTGACCACTTGCTTGTGGCCAGAGGTCTCTCTCAACTGTCGAAACCCATGTTCCCTCCATCAGGTGAAAGTATATCTCCTCAAACTCCAGTGTGCACTCCTCCTTTGACTTCCACCCAAGTACCAAAGCCCATTACTCCGACAGCAGCTTCCCTCCCTCTGACCCCAATAGTGGTTCTCACTTTGGAACCAGAGTCGTCCTTGTGACCCTCAATGCACTGGGCATTGGGATCTTCTCAAGCCAGTGGCTGTGCCGTGGGGAAGGGCATTCTTGGTTCCATGCTGATTTTTTTCTATGGCACCCTCCAGGAATCCCCTTTTTCATGCCTCACAGTCCTCTTGAGACTCCTGGTCTGGGGGTCGGCTAGTCGGGGCAGGGTGTGACCCCGGTTCTGAGGTTGTCATGCTCATTTCCAAGGTCCCATCCCACCTTGGGTGGACTGGCCTTCCAGGCCATGGAGAGGGCGCTTGCCTCTGCTGACAAACCCCACATGTCAGAATCCTCTCCGCACTCTGTGCCGCAACTCTCACAAGCAACAACTGCCGGACACTGGGCACAAGGGCCTCGGGTTTCTCCTCCTCAGGAGACCCCCTCTTTGCAGTCTTCCCCAGAACCTCCCACTGAGGAAGTACCCGGCAAAGCTTCATGCAAGAGGAAGCACATGGACTCCACTGAGGGGTCTTTGACCGAAGATATGGACTTTGATAATGGGGAAAGATACCCACAGTCACTCTCTGATGAGGTGTCCTTTGGTGACATTCTCGAGATTCTTAGACAGCGGGGTGACTGGAAGTCTTCTAATCCTTCCTGAGAAGAATCCATATTCCTGCAGGCCTTTCGTGCCCGGCCCCCTAACTCCTGGGTTACCCCGCCAGCTGATGAGCTTGTCCAGCTCATCGTGCAGCACACATGGAAGGCTCCTGACTCCCTGGAAGCAATACCGCAAAGGCATGATAAAATCTTATCACCCCCAGCTGAGCATCCCCAATGGTCACAAAGTCTTCCAGTTGATGCCATGGTGGTGGTGGCTACAACTAAGAAAGATTTGGCAGAAGAGAGCCAAACTTTCCATCCACCCAACAAGGAGTTCTGGGCGATAGACAGACTTAGATAAGCATGTGTTTGCTTCATCAACCTTTGCTGTAAGGTCTTTGAACTATTTGGCACACTTTACGAGGCTCCAGATAGATCTCATCAACCAACTCTCCGAAACCTTGGCAGGAGCTGTTTCTGATGAGGTCCCTGACATTGTAGCTTCTCAGATAGCCACCCTAGAGTCCATTTCCAATTCTTCCTTGTGTCTTATTTCTCACACAACTGAAGGAGTGGCTAGAGTGGCAGGCGTGGGTATAGTCACCAGACGACATGCCTGGATGCACCTTTGTGACTTTGCGGACACCTTTAGGGCTTCCTTCATGAATGCCCCCGTCAAGGCCGCTTCTTTGTTTGGCCCTAAAGTTAAAGATACCCTGGCAAGGTGCGAACAGGATGGCAAGACCCTATCTGCCGTTGGTGTCAGGCACTCCACTTCTTAACGATTCTACTCCAGAAATCAGAGGAGTGGGAAAATGTGGCACAGGAGATCACAGGGCTCTTTCCGTGATGCACATGCCGAGTTCTCCCCTAGAGGCAGAGGGGGAAACTCCAATGGAAGATACCCCTTTCGGTGTAGAACAGGTCTGCAAAACTGGGGTCCCAAACATTCTTCTCTGGCCAACCCTATCAGCGCTCCTGAAGCGTTGCCTGACTGCTAACTTCTGGAAGCAGTCAGGGGTAATTTTTCCTTGTACCCCGCTTCCTGGCGAAACATAACCACTGATTCTTGGGTACAACGGATAATATCTAGAGGCTATCACATCTCCTTCCATCTTTGTCCAACCTCATCCAGAGTGTTACCTGATGTTCCACCCAGTCAAAGGGAAGCAGCAGCATATGAAATCCAAAAGCTGCTACAAAAAATAGTCATCCAAACAGTCCCCACAGACCAGATAGGATCTGTTTTTTACTCAAGGTTCTTTTTAGTGCCAAAAAAGACAGGGAACTGGAGACCAATTCTGGATCTCAGCACAATGAACAAATTTGTAAAAACAGAGAAATTCCGGATGGTCATGGTTCAGTCTATCCTTTCTCTTCTGGAAGAAGACTATTGGATGTGCTCTGTAGATCTTCAAGATGCGTATTACCACATAAAAAATGGACAAATGCTCAAGGAGATACCTCCACTTCCACATAGGAGACAGTCACTACCAATTTTGAGCACTACCCTTTGGTCTCTCTACAGTCCCCAGAGTGTTCACCAAATGCATGGCAGTAGTTATCTCTCACTTGCGACTTCAAGGATTCCAGGCATTTCCATATCTAGACGACTGGCTCCTCACTGCCCCCACCAAGCATCTACTGGAAGAAGCCCTGCACTACACTCTCCTTACAGCACAATGCTTGGGAATTACTATAAACTGGGAGAAGTCCAACATGACCCCAGCCCAGTCTTTGGAATTCATGAGGGTACTGTTGGACACGAGAAATTGCACAGCATCTCTTCCAGACCACAGGCTTCAAAGAATAAAGCAACAGGTTCAACCACTGCTCTGTCAACACAAATCTCCCACTCAATCTATACTCCAACTCTTGGGGTCAATGGCAGCCTCGATCATCATTGTTCATCTAGCCAGATTCCACATGAGGCTCCTACAGTGGTTACTTCTCACTCAGTGGTATCCTCTGCAACATCCTTTGTCTTTTCAGATAAGTGTAACTCAGAGATACAGGCAAGATTTACTCTGGTGGACGTCTCGAAATCCCCAGCAGTAGTCTTGCCCCTTCAGCCCCCCTCAGCTGAAAGCCACGGTGACCACAGACGCCTCCCTAATGGGGTGGGGGGAGCTATGTCAGGGAAACTCGGTCCAAGGCACATGGTTGGAGACAGAGGCCCTTTTGCATATCAGTGTTCTGAAACTGAGGGCGGTGCTACTAGCATTGCAAGCATTTTATTCCATTCTTCCATCAGGGACTATTGCGATCCAATCAGACAACATGTCAGAGGTCTGGTACATCAACAAGCAAGGGGGCACCAGATCTTACCCATTATGCTGAGAGGCCTTAAGAATATGGCAATGGGTGATAGCCTCCAACCACTTTCTGACTGCAATGCACATTCTTGGGAGCTCTAACATGATAGCGGACAAATTGGGCAGGTGCATTCTACAACCTCACAAGTGGTCCCTCAACTCTGTGATAGCGGAAAAAAATATTCAACCACTGTGGCCAGTCTTGCTGTGATCTATTCGACTCCCCAGCCAACTTCAAGTGCAGCAACTATTTTGCCCTGATAACCCCTCGGGGACAGTCACCGGGAGACGCTATAGTCCATGATTGGCCCTCGGGTCTACTTTATGCTTATCCTCCTCTTCCCCTCATCTCCCAATTTCTGAAGAAAGCATAGCAGTTAAAAAGCAAAGTGATCCTCATTGCTCCATATTGGCCTCGACAAGTCTGGTTCCCCTTCCCCTGGCCTCACCTGCTAGATCAACCGTGGAGCCTCAATCCATCCCCAGTGTTGATCTCCCATCCGCAAGGTGTGACTCACCCCTGTCTATCAACCCTGAAGCTGACAGTTTGGTTTCTCCACTTCCAGTGATTGCCAGGCAGGAAAACCTCTCATCCCCAGTGCGCAATATTCTTATTGCATCTCATAAATCGTCCACCAGACAAATCTATCTCAATAAATGGAAAAGGTTTTCTCTATGGGCAGTGAATAAACAGTTAGACACTTTGTCAGCCCCAGTCTCGGTGGTTTCGGATTACTTATCACACCTTTTCCACTCTGGGGTGTCTGCCTCTACTATTCGTGTGCATTTAGCTGCCATTTTGAATTTCCACATTGGGTTTCAGAATTCTTCACTCATGTCGCATAGACTCTGTAAAACTTTCTTGAAGGAGGTTCTTCACCTAAAACCTCCCTTTAGAGAACCAGTACAACCATGGGATTTGGCCTTGGTCCTGCAAGCCCTAACAGCTCCCCCCTTTGAACCTGCATCTTCATGTGATTTAAAATATTTCTCATGGAAAACTTTGTTTCTAATTGCAATCACATTGGCCAGAAGCTTGTCAGAACTTCAAACCTTATGCATCAAACCTCTCTATCTTATCTTCCATAAGGACAGGGTATCACTGAGAACTAATTCTTCATTTTTACAAAGAGTGGTGTCAGAGCAGTCTATCAACCTATCTATTGAACTTCCAGTATGATTTCCTAACCACTCTAACAAGGGAGAGTATTATCTGCACTCCTTGGATGTTCATAGGCAAATACGATTTTATATGGACAGAACGAAATCTAACTGTAAATTAGACCAACAGTTTCTGGCTTTTTCTGGACCAAAACTAGGTCATCCTGTATCAGAAGATACATTGGCTTCATGGTTGAGAAATTGCATTACCTTTATCTACAACAAGAACAATGTCACCTTGCCTCACAGAGTGAAAGCACATTCTACAAGGTCTATGGCAACTTCAGCAGCTTTTCATGCTAAGGCTTCCCTCAATGATATTTGCTCAGCTGCAAATTGGGCCAAACCTCATACCTTTATTCTTCATTAAAAGTTGGATTTGGCCTCCAGAGGTAGAGCTTCTTTTGGCTCCATGTTGCTCAGGAATGTCCTTCCATGAGGGCCACCCAGGGATACAGGTAGCTGGGGACTCTGTCCTATCAGTAAGGAATGAACAAAGATTAACAACATCAGATAAAGAAGTTATGTATTACCATAACGTTCCATCTGAAGTAGGAACTTCATTTGTCAGCAACCTGTGGGATACGGATCCGATCTCGGATCCGAGCCGGCAACTTCTAACATAGCATAGATCCGAGCTCCTAGCTCCTCCCCTTACCCATAATCCCCTGCCTGCTCTAACTGACCTCAGATCTAGTTTGCCGCTCTTCAAGCAACAGCTAGGTTCAGAGCTCTTGGCGTTTTGTGAGGAAAAAAGTTTTTGTATTTTTTCTTCTGAGTGACTGGTTGTGTGTGTGATAGGTTTATCCTTTCTCCTTTTTATATATATATCATACTTGTTTTAATTTAAGAATAATTCTCCCTCCCCCGCTGGTCGTAGCGTGTGTGTGTGACTGAATTAGGGGCCTAGTGAGTGTGCTTTCCTACAGTATGTCGGAGGCCCCTAAGGCAATTTTTTCGAAATGCACCGAGTGTGGTCACAAGATTTCACCGGCTGATGGCCACACTCGGTGTGTTAGGTGCCTTGGGGTTGAACACCTCTCTTCGGGTTGCGCGATCTGCGCGGCGTTCAACCCCAGGGCACTCAAGGATCGAAGGTCGAAGCTAGTTCAGGCGGGCCTTCTACCCCCAGACTCTGCTTCAGCCTCCGGTGCTTCAGTGCCCGCTACCCCTCCGGTAGCGGTCACCCCTGTCTCCCTTCCTCAGACCGGGACTCAACCTCCCGCTTCGGCTCTGGAGGCTAGGGATGCCAGGAAAGAGAAGCGGCGGGAGAAGCACCTTAAGCGGCGGGCCGAGGCCTCTTCATCGGCCCCGCCCGCCAAGAGGGCTTCCCCGTCCAAGTCTTCTCGATCTCCTCCTCCTCGGATCCGATCCCCTTGTTTCTCCCCGGGACCCGAGGAGGAGGTGATCCGGTCCCCGTCGAGGTCATCAAGGCGACACTCCAGGTCTGCCTCGGTGGCCTCGTCGAGGTCCACTTTTAGCATGTCTGACGCGGATATGGACTGGATGATGAGGAGATTCATCCAGGCCCAGATGCAGATGGGAGTGCTCTTGCCTCCCCCCCTCTGGGGGGGAGCTCGACCCCTTTTTTCGCTCCTATAGCTCCTTCTCCGACCCGCATTCCGGGCTCGGTGCCGAGCCACGTTGGATCCGGGGGTAGGTTGGAGCCGACCGTGCTGGGCACATCGGCTCCAACTATTCCCTCGAGTCTGTCGGATCCGACCTCTCGGAGCCGTGGGCCGAGCTTCGGATCCGAGGGATTCGGTGTGCTTTCGGCTCCATCCCGGTCGGAGCACACTGGTCCTTCGGATCCGACGTTCTCGGCGCCGGGTCCGATCCCCGCTTCGGATCCGAGTGGGAGTCGGATCTCGGATCCGTCTGAGAGCGGCTCCCCCTCAGCTTTCGCTGTGATGGAGAGGGCACTGTCGAGTGCTTCCAGGCCTCCGGTCCTGGCTTCGGCTCCCTCCTGCACTCCTTCTCATCTGGTCCTGGCTCCCCTCACCCGGCCCTCCGGGCAGCCTGCCTCAGCGCCTTTAGGAGTTCCAGTGGAACAGCTTACAGCCCATGAGGACTCCTCAGACAGCCCCCCCCCGAGGAGATTCCCCACAAGGCAAAGTGCAAAAGGAGGCACATAGACTCCCCTGAGAGTCTCACAGAAGATACGGACTTGGATGAAGGGGAAGGCTCCCCGAGATCACCCCCTGAGGATGTCTCCTTTGGAGACATCATGGAAATGCTCAAAATCAGAGGTGGGTGGTCTGCCTCCAAGGCTTCCTATGACGAGTCCGTATTCCTTGAGGCATTCGAGGCAGGACCATCTACCTCTTGGGTGTCCCCTCCACCCGACCCCATAGTGGATCTCATATCCTCTAGGGCTTGGAAGGAACCGGACACCGTAGAGCCCATCCCTAAGCGCCCAGACAAAATTTTGAGCCCCCCTGCAGAGAGATCGCATTGGAGCAGAGGTCCCCCTGTGGATGCCATGTTGGTGGCTGCAGCCACTAAGAAAAAGTTGTCTCAGGAGAGCCCCACTGTTCATCCTCTGAGCAAGGAGTCTCGCGCGATGGACCATCTTGGGAAGCGGGCCTTCAGTTCAGCGACCTTCTCTATGAGGGCCTTGAACTATATGGCACACATTATTAGGATGCAGCGGGACCTAATTAAGGAATACGCTGCTTCCCCCCCGGGGTCCATGTCGGAGGGAGACAAGGATTTGTACTCTTCCCGAATGGCCACCCTCCGCTCTATCTCTAATACCTCTATGCGGCTATTGTCTCATGCTACAGAGGGAGCCGCTAGAGCAGGCGGAGTGGGGCTTGTCATGAGGAGACAGGCCTGGCTCCGTCACTGTGACTTCTCGGAACCCTTTAAGGCGTCATTCGCGAATGCCCCTTTTGATGGTTCTGCACTGTTTGGCAAAACCGTTCGCGACACTCTTGTCCAGAGCGAGAAAGACGGGAAGACCTTGTTTGCCATCGGAGTCCGCTTCTCTGCGCCCCAGAGGTCCTTTTCCAAGAACCAAAACGGTCAGAAGAAGATGTGGTTCCGAAAATCGCATCAATCTCAGTCTGCTCAGGACAACCAGTCCTCTCATGGCAGAGGAGGACAGGGAGGACGCTGCCCCAGAGGCAGAGGGGGTCCGAGGAATTTTGGGTCCAGAGAACCTTTCTCTGAGAGGCCCACGCAGAGCCCCTGAGGTGTTTCCTGACTGCTCCACTCTGGAGGCAGTCGGGGGGCGTTTTTCGAAGCACCTGGCAAGACGGGTGTCCATAACAACAGATTGCTGGGTGCTTCGCATTATATCCAGAGGTTACCTAATTCCCTTCATAGCCAACCCCAGAATCAGAAGCCTTCCCGACTTCCCACCCAGTCAAAAGAAGGCGGCCGCTGCAGAAATTCAGCAGCTTCTACAAAAAAGAGCCATCCAGCCCGTCCCCCCAGATCAAGTCGGATCAGGGTTTTACTCCAGGTTCTTTCTGGTGCCAAAAAAGACGGGGGACTTGAGGTCCATCCTCGACCTCTCTTTCCTAAACCTGGCGGTACCCAAACAAAAGTTCCGAATGGTCACGTTGCAATCCGTCCTTCCCTTATTGCGGGAGGATGACTGGATGTGCTCTATAGACCTCAAGGATGCTTACTATCACGTTCTAGTGGACGCGTTCCAGGAGGTTCCTCCGCTTCCGGCTTGGAGCCAGTCACTTTCAATTCAGGGTCCTCCCCTTCGGTCTCACCTCAGCCCCCAGGGTGTTCACCAAGGTCCTAGCGGTAGTAGCGGCCCACCTGAGACTCCAGGGAATTCAGGTTTTCCCATACCTGAACGACTGGCTCCTCACAGCCCCAACAAGGCATCTACTTTGCTCAGGCAGGGACTATTTTTTCGGTCTGGCTCCACTATTAGGATTAACCATCAACATGACCAAATCCTCTGTCATCCCTACACAGATGCTAGATTTTATAGGGGCAAGACTGGATTCCAGACAGATGCTTGCGTTCTTGACTCCAGATCGACTTCGGAACCTGATGTTACAAGTGCAGGCCATTCTTCAACTGCAAACTCCTTCGGCGGAATTGATTCTGAGGGCCCTAAGATCTATGGCGGCTGCAATCCCTCTGCTGCCATTGGCCCGGTTGAACATGAGGGTTCTACAGTGGACCCTCCAGGTACAATGGTCCCTGTCTTGCAACCCTCTGTCTCACCCCGTTTCCTTAAGCAAGGTTTGCAGAAAATCGCTCCTGTGGTGGCTCCAGTCTCCCAACCTCCACATGGGCCGTCCCTTCTCACTACCTCCACCAGTCGACACAGTGACCACAGACGCTTCTCGCTTGGGGTGGGGTGGGGGCATTTTTCAGGCAGAACAGTCCAAGGCACTTGGAACAACGTAGAGACCTCTTTGCATATCAACGTTCTAGAGATGAGAGCGGTGCTTTTGACATTGCAAGCACTACACAACTCTCTTCCAGTAGGGACAATTGCGGTACAGACAGACAACATGTCAGTAGTCTGGTACATCAACAAACAGGGGGGAACCAGGTCTTACCCCCTTTGCCGCGAGGCCATGAGAGTGTGGGAATGGGTGATTTCCACCAACCGCTTTCTCATAGCAACGCACATTCCGGGACGGTCCAACATTTTAGCGGACAGGCTCAGTCATACTATCCTGACTCCTTACGAGTGGTCTCTCAACCACTGAGTGGCAGAGCAAGTATTTGCCCGATGGGGGCGACCTTGTTGCGATCTTTTTGCCTCTCCTTCAAACACGAAATGCAACGATTACTTCGCTCTGATCCCCCCTCCGGGGAAGTCCCCGAGAGACTCTCTAGTTCATGCTTGGCCTCCCGGTCTGCTTTATGCTTACCCTCCTCTACCCCTGATGTTGAAATTGTTACAGAAAGCCAGGCAGCTGGGGAGCAGAATGATCCTCATTGCCCCATTCTGGCCTTGTCAGATGTGGTTCCCTTACCTATGGTCTCACCTAGTGTATCCACCATGGATTCTGGATCCCATTCCGGATCTCATCTCTCATCCTCTTGGTCTTCCGACTCCGAACCTGGTCAACCTCAAGCTGACGGCTTGGTTGCTCCAGTTCCACTCCTCATAAGGACTCCCGGGATCTCATCACCGGTCAAAGCCATTCTTGTAGCAGCTCACAAGCCCTCCACCAGGAAGGTTTATTGGAGTAAGTGGAAATGCTTCACCATTTGGGCAGAACACCGTCGTTTAGACCCTTTTACAGCCCCGATATCATCGATTCTAGATTTTCTAACCTCTCTCTTTCACCAGGGGGCTAGTTCTTCCACAGTCAAGGTACAGCTGGCAGCAATCTCATACTATCATGTGGGGCAAGAGTCTGGTCCTATTATCACTTCCAAACTGTGTAAGACCTTCCTCAAGGTTACCTTCCTCCTTAGGCCTCCAGTTAAAGAGGTGGTACCTCCATAGGATTTATCCTTAGTCTTGCAGGCCTTGACTGGTCCCCCATTCAAACCGGCTGCCACGGTTGATCTCAAATTTCTCTCTTGGAAGACAGCCTTTTTGGTGGCCATAACTTCAGCCAAAATGGTATCGGAATTGCAAGCCCTTTGTGTCAAACCACCATATTTGTTTTTTCACCCGGATAGGGTTTACCTCAGAATCAACCCGTCCTTTCTACCTAAGGTATCTTCAGAAGCAAACATCAATCAATCCATCAATCTCCCAGTGTTTTTCCCCAACTTTCATAACAAAGGAGAGTACAAGCTTCATTCCTTGGACGTACACAGACAATTACGTTTTTATATCCACAGAACTGCTGGTCATAGGCAATCCGATCAGTTGTTTATCTCCTTTGCCAAAAGTAATTTCGGAAAATCAGTTTCTAAGGTTTCTCTCTCTAGATGGATCTCGAGCTGTATTCTGTTAGTATATCAGAGTTCGGGAAGGCCTGCACCTCAAGGAGTCCGTGCTCATTCTACTAGGGCCGTTGCCACTTCTGCGGCCTTTCAAGCTAGAGTTCCGCTGGATGACATTTGTTCCGCAGCCACTTGGGCTTCATCTCACACCTTTATCAGCCATTATAAAATAGATGTTGTTTCCCGAGGTAGAGCGTCCTTTGGCTCTGCGGTGCTCCGGAGTATCCTTCCATGAAGGCCACCCAAGACTTAGGTAGCTGGGGACTCTGTCCCACAGGTTGCTGACAAATGAAGTTCCTACTTCAGATTAAGAAGTTATGTACTCACCATAACGTTCCATCTGAGTAGGTATCTTCATTTGTCTGCAACCATCCCCCCACTCCTTCCCCCTGACCGATTGGATCACTCTTGTGTTATTAGCATATGTTCCCATTGGGACACCTGTTATCTGTTGTGCTATGGGGCAAACTTGATCTGAGGTCAGTTAGGGCAGGCAGGGGATTATGGGTAAGGGGAGGAGCTAGGAGCTCGGATCTATGCTATGTTAGAAGTTGCCGGCTCGGATCCGAGATCAGATCCGTATCCCACAGGTTGCAGACAAATGAAGATACCTACTCAGATGGAACGTTATGGTGAGTACATAACTTCTTAATCTGTGTCGTTGATCTTCGTTCATTCATTACTCCCCACCCTCTGTCCCCCACTGGAGGCTCCTGGTTGATCTCATATACTTCCTTATTATAGGTCTGTTATGACCAGAGGTAGTCTCTACTTTTGTCTATCAACTTGCAAACTTGATCTCAGGTAACAGGGAGCAGAGCGTTCTGGGTAGGAGAGTTTTTGGCTGACGCGAGCTTGATATATGGCCGGCTCTGTTCCGAGGATGGAACCGATAACCCATCAGTAATGAATGAATGAAGATCAACAACACAGATGGAACATTATGGTAAGACATAACTTCTTTTTATATAAACCAGTTCCGATAGAACACTCGAGTGATGTTGACAGTAATCCACACAGATGTGTTGCATAAAAATGGTAAATTTATTAAGTGTGCTTTCATCTTTGAAAACAAGACTTCATCAGAAAACAGTTAAAATTCAAAAACACAATGCTTTTATACTCTTAAGCTAATATATAATTAATTAGCAATCAATTACACATCTTCTCTGTCATACTTAAAGCAGCAAACCAATGTTTCATAAAAAATGTTTTTTTAAAAAACTAGAGCTGTAAAAATAAAATGAAATATAATTCTGGTACATTACATATAAAATTAATGACAATAATAATAATAAAATATAATTTAATACATTCCATATAAATTGTTAACAATAAAATGTAACTTTTTCTTCTTAAAAGAAAACGTTTAAAGCTTAAATTAGTGGTATTTTAATACAGGCATAATGCTACATGCTTCATTAATACCTGGGGGGTGGGTGGAATTCAGTCTTAGCTGCCACTTTAACTCTTCCCTATCTAACCTGTTTTTCCAGTCACCACCCCTGGTGTCATTACTAAGGTTCTCAAGTATACCAAATAGAAAAGTTTTACATAAACCATTACCCTTTAAATGCCTATAGAGAGCATTATTATCATCCTCACGTCTAATGGCATAAAGGTGCTCGTAGATCCATCTACACAAAGCCCTTTTGGTTTTGCCAACATAAAACTGTTGGCAATTCTGACAAATAGAACTATAAACTCATTGCTTGGAGCCACATAAACCTCTCTTCAAACACACCTTTCTCTTAGGGGAACCGATTTCCACCCAGTCAACCCCTAAAATGTGTGAACAGTATGCACTGGATCCACAGCTCCTAGTTCCTCTAGATGTATCATTAGTTTTTATAGGATGTTCCAATAAAAACTTGAGGTTATTATTAGTTTTAAACACTGAGTTTTTTTACCTACAAAGTCCATAAGACCATCCACACCCCTAAACATTACCCAATTTCTCTTCACTATTTGTTGAATGTCCTTACTAATTAACCCATATGTCAAAACCGTGGATTGACTATAATTTGTATCCACAGAATAATCAGCAGGGTTTGTTAAAACCTCAATGGGTTTACCCAATAAGGGTACAAATTTCTTACCCCATTCATTTAAAACCTCCTCACAAACAGAATGTAACAAAGAGGTGGTGTAACCCTTATCCATAAAGAGGTTAACAAAGGTGGTTATCTCACTCTTACAAATCTCTTTACTGGAGCACATTCTTGCTACCCTCACCATTTGGCCCTTCACAATGTTTTTCTTAGTGTATCCTGGGTGACAACTGTTGTACTCCAAATAACCATTTGAAAATGTAGGTTTTCTATATAGTCTCGACACAAAACAACCCTTAATATTATCCACGGAAGTAGTTACATCCAGATAGTTTATAGACTTGTTGTCTTGTGTAACAGTAAATTTGAAGTAGTCACAAACAGTATTGATGTAATCAAAAAATTTCTTTTTAGTTTCATCCCCCCTCCATAAAATAAAAATGGCATCCAAAAAACAGAGGTAGGTCCACCATTGACCTAAGAATTTGCTGTTAAATATATATAGTTTCTCCCAGGAATACATAACGAGGTTTGCAAAAAGGGGGGCACAACTGATACCCATAGCAACCCCTTTTGTCTGTTTGTAAAACTCCCCCTCGAATATAAAAAAATAGTTTTTTAAAATAATTTCTATAAGGACCATTACAAAATTCATTAAAGTATTGCTTAAATTACAAACATCTAGTAAAGCTTCATAGAAAAGGTTTAAGCCCTCACAATGGGGAATAGAAGTGAATAAATCTACTACATCAATAGTAGAAAAAACATTCATCTCATGGAAATATTCACTTTTTATCTTACCCAGAAAATCCCATGAGTCACATAATATATAATCAATACTCTTTAAGTTCCCACAAACTATCCTGTCTATGAATATCCCCAGGGGGTAGGTCATACTGTTCTCGGAACTTATAATCAAACAATATGGGGGGGGGTCAGCTATATTTTTGTGGGTTTTGGGAATACCAAACATAATAGCAATTTTAGGATGCTCATTACGCAAGAATTGAAATATTTCTTCGTTGATTACACCCTGTAATAATGAGTCTTCCAATTTTCTTATGGGCTACATTAATTTCATTAATGGATGAGACTTCATATTTATCATCATCCTGTAGCATACTATAAATTTTATTGGTATAATACATCTTCTCCGCAATAGCCATACCCCCCCCCCCCCGTCAGGTTTCATAAACCTCAGGTTCGAATTACCACAAAGTTCCTTTAGAAGATGGTTCTCTTCATAAGTGAGATTATACTGTTTATGTTTGGAGTTGTAATAGGTTCCATAGATCTCCTGTGTGCATACTTTTTCAAAAGTAGAAATTATAGGATGTAAAGGGGGATTGAAACAACTTCTCCGTTTGAAATTTAGAGGTTTAGGTACTACGGAGGTATCCTTAAATAGATATTTTAGACTTAACTTCCTAGTGTATAGTTTAAAGTCTGTGATAATATGGGAGATATCCCCCTTATGACTAGGAACAAACTTAATACCTTTCTTCAATAGAGAAAAAACTTAATATCTTTCTTCAATAGAGACAAATAATCTTTTGTTAATTTCTATACCAGCATAGTTAAATATGTTGAACCCCTTATAACTCAATAATATCCCATCAAAGGAATTAATTATTTCCTCTTCTGGGACTTCTAGGTCACATAATAGTGACTGCCATTTCTCCATTTCTGGTAAGGGCTCCTTCACCCCCCTCCCTTGTTTCCCCCTTGTTGCTCTAAAAAATGCTTTCCTTTAGGTGCATTATACTTGTTCTGTAACCGTTCAGATCTCCTAAGTACTGGGTATTCCTAATCATAATTTTCAAGCACTTCATTAGTATATGGACGTGAGGGGAAGATGTTTAATTGATTGCTAATTAATTATCTATTAGCTTAAGGGTCTAAAAGCATTGTGCTTTTGAATTTTAACTGTTTTCTGATGAAGTCTTGTTTTCAACGATGTAAGAGCACTTAATAAATTTACCATTTTTGTGCAACACATCCGTGTGGATTACTGTCAACATAATTCGAGTGTTCTATTGGAAATGGTTTATTTTCATTTATGGTTGGTGTTTTGCAGTTCCTGGTTTTGTGTTTTTTGGAGTTCTTTTTATATAAAATACAGTCTATATATCAGTGTCGTCTTGGTGAGATTTTTGTAAAAACAGGGTCCACCTTGTGAAGGTACTCACCAAGACTTGCGGACTACCCCACTATTAACTGGAATCCTATACGACACCAAATGTACATGCACAGAAATTCCTGGATTATGTAAATACAAAGTGCCTGGACCAGCTAGTCGATACACCAAGCAGCGATGCAAACATACTGGATGTGGTCCTCATTAATATAGGAGACTGCTGCACACCCCCTACTGTAATGCCTTCCCTGGTAAGGTCAGACCACAAAATGGACTCCTTTGAAGTAAAAATAAAACCTGGACCCCCAGCTAAACCGGGAATATTTAGGAACTATTCTAAGGCTAACCTCCTGCTATTAAGTGAGAACCTGCCAAAATTTCAAGCCCCTATAAACCCTGAGAACACTTCTGCCTATGCAAAACTGTTCACAGAAGCCCTGTACAATCATGTAAATAGCTTCATAGAAGCAGCTGTATCCACCAGGAAGAAGTACAGAACTAACTCAAAAAACAAGTCACCCTGGTGGAATCACAAAATCAGTCGGATGTATAACAGGAGGAAGAAAATCATGACGAAAATTAGGAGGTGCAGCACCCAGCAGGATAAAAGCACTGTCATCAAAACTAAACAAACAACTCATAGGAGAAATAAAGTCTACAGCCAAAATTGAGTTAAGTTTGGCCTCCCAGGCCAAGGACAGCCACAAAGCATTCTTTAGCTATGTCTGCAACCTCAAAGGCAATACACAATTGTGTGCAGAGCTCATTGTAAATGGAGCCACCTATACTGAGCCAGACGATATAGCAAACCTCCTGGCTGATAAATTCTGCTCCAGCTTTACTCCAGTCTCCCCCTCAGCCTTCCCTCAGGAAATATCATCAAATATAACTCCCCCAACTATCATTAGGGAACAGGTTCTTAATGCTGTCTCTAAGACCAAGAGCACTGCATTAATGGGTCCAGACAATATCCCAGGATGCCTTTTAAATAGCATGAAACATGACCTATCAGGGCCTCTGGAATTACTATTTAACTGTACCCTCCAAACAGGCTTCGTGCCTCATGAATGGCAAAAGGCAACAGTCATCCCCCTGCACAAAGGTAGGACATCTACAGACCCTGGAAACTACAGACTCATAAGTCTCACTAGTCTTATATGTAAAGCCATGGAAAGAATTATCATGGAGATGATAAATAGAGATATAGTAAACCTCCAGAGGGTCTATATCAGAAGATTGGAGTTTCAAAACTTTGAATCTGATATGGTCGACACCATATGATCGGTCTTGAAACTTAGAATCTTTTAACAGAGCTCTCCATACAGAGCGGAAAGGGAAGATTTCCCTTTTCTTCACTGTAGTGTGTTCTTGGAGTTAGTATATTTAAGTAGTGGGGGGTGTGGGTGGTGCAGGGGGGGCTTGCCCCCCTGCTTAGAGCATTTAAATGGCTTGTTTTTGTTGGTTGCTGTGTTTTATTACATTTTCAATGTTTCAAGACTTCAGTTATATGATGTCAACCATATCAGATTCGAAGTTTTGAAACTTCGATAATGTAATATAGACCCAACCCAGTTTGCTTTTGTCAAGGGCAGAACATGCCTATGCAACCTGGTGGACTTCTTTGAGAAGGTCACCAAAGCAATGGATGAAGGCAAAATCGTTCACACTACCTACCTTGACCTGGCCAAGGCATTTGACACAATACCCACTCGGGCATTGTTGACAAACTCAAGAGGTTAGGTACAAACCCACATGTCACCCAGTGGATATCCAACTGGCTCACAAATAGGATCTAGGAAGTTAGACTTGGGGAGTCCATCTGTACAAAGAGGTCAGTCACAAGTGGAGTCCCTCAAGGGTCAGTCCTTGTACCACTCCTTTTTGGCATGTACCTCTTAGAAGTCAGGGCCAATGTCAGTGGTCTCTGGCTGACTAAATTTGCAGATGATTGCAAATTAGCAGCTGTCATTGAATCCCACACTGGCAGAAATGTTCTCCAGGAGGGGCTGACACAGACAAACAACTGGTGTCAGAGCCATGGACTAAAACTAAATGCCAAGAAATGCATATTATACCATGACCCCACCAAAACGTGCACGCTGATTGGCCAGCGTGCACATTGTAAATCGAGTTATACTAATGGAAAAAGGTCCGGTCGCCCGGACTTTTTTCCATTAGTATAACTCTACTTTTAAAACACTGTCTCGCTATGTTAAATGGGTTTAACATGGCGAGACAGCTTTAAAATAAGCAACGGAGATCTCTGTTGCTTATTTTAGCTGTCTCATATGCTAAACCCATTTAACATAGCGAGACAGGTTTTAAAAAAAAAGCAATGGAGAAAGCAAGATCTCCGTTGCTTTTTTTTACTGTTTCGCTATGCTAAATGGGTTTAACATAGTGAGACAGTTTTAAAATAAGCAACGGACATCTCCGTTGCTTATTTTAAAACTGTCTCGCTATGTTAAACCCATTTAACATAGCGCAACAGTAAAAAGCAACGGAGATCTTACTTTCTCCGTTGCTTTGCCACAACTCTGATGTACTGCGCGGGCGCAGTACATCAGAACTGCCGCGGATGCCAGACATCTACGGAAGGGCAGTAAACAGGCATTATACTATGCCATTATTTAAGAAAAGTAATAGTTTCTTTTCTTAAATAATGTCATGGTATAATAGCAATAACCCACTTCTGGGTGTGGGTAATGCTGTATTTACCCACGGTTGGCTTTGTTTGGTCCCTCGGGCTTCACCCTCGGGACCAAACCACGCCAACCGTGGGTAAATCCAGCATTACCCACACCCAGGCGTGGGTTATTGCTATAATAGTATCCTTTGGGAAGTCATCCATCCTTGGTAATTATTATATTGACAACACACCCCTTAGATTTGACCCAGTAATCAGGGACTTAGGGACACACATAGATAGTAATATAGCCTTTGATCATCACATGTCTACAGTGGTGAGGAAATCATTCTGTGTTGCGCAACATAAACAAAGGTATGGCATCTAAGTCCAAGGAAGTCATTGTTCCACTTATTCAGCATTCATCAGACCTTTCATTGAGTACAATGCCCCCTTTGATATGTACCTAACCAGGCATATCCAACAACTGGAATGTCCACAGAGGTTCCTCACTAAAGGAATACAGTGTGTAAGTAATATGTCCTATGCAGGCCACCTCAAGGTCATGTCCCTGTATTCTGTCTATGGAACAGGCTCACCATCCATGTGAAGCAGAGTTCCTCCCTAACACACTTCAAGTGCAAGTTGGACAATTGGATGGGGAACTGGAAATTCACCCCTGGTTTGGCACCTATGTCTATAATGGAAACAGGTAACCTGTAAATGGTTCATCTCCCAGCCCATGCTTGCACTTATCACAGGTATCAGAACTTGTCAGAGATTTGGGGTGCATGGCATGGATTAAAAAGAGCCTTGTGGTCATTAGCCTAGTAAACACCTACGAACCTATGAACCTATGATTCCACTTCCAGCAGTACTAATGTTCTGTGAAGTAAATGACATGTAAACTCATATACCATATGCATGCAACATGACTTCCTAGTGCGTAACTTCTGTATTACCAATGTTCTAAATTTAACTGAGATTTGGAAGGTGTCAAACACAATATCCCCTAAAGACAGTGTTGATGATGATCCTGGAGATTGTGAACAAGTGCTAGCCTCTGAGCTTGATGTTGAGTTGCTCCAGTGATGAGATCTACTGGATGCAGGAGATCCTCTTGATATTGACCTAACAGTGTTAGGGGACATAGACCTTGACTGAGAGGTTCAGCCACATGCTTTCTAAAAATACCTGACTGCCTTTTTCTTTGGGTAATCCACATACCTGCAGCACATGCTGTATTTTCTACTCAATCCGCCACACATGTGGACAGTTCTTCACACATGCCCAGCTGTGTTCCCAATTTGTGTCTGGTAAGCCCTTAATGTGTGCCATCATACTGCGCTTGATGATCATCGGGATTGCCTCTCACCTCCTCAGTTCCCATGTACTGGTAGATTTCCTCATGTATTCCATGTAGCACTCTGACCATCTCTATCTGAATTTCAGTGGCAGTAGATTGAGCCTGAACTATTGTGACACATCTGCTGCTAGGGAGACACGGTCTTCTCTGGAGATAACTGGAAAAGATGCCTCTGTTCTGCACCCCTATGTACAAACATAGCAGTGGGTACTGCTTCCTCCAAAAGGGTTATCTCTTCACCAAGGGGATGCAGGAGTACAGTTACATGGTGTCTTCCCCCTTGCTTTAATGTCATTTCCTTCTGTGATTAATGTTGCAGTATTGATTGCAAATGGTAAGTATCCTGCCAAGGATACCTTACTTCCAGCTGGCATACCAGGGTGTGGGTGCCTTCCTCATGCAACGTACATCCAACATATGACCCAAGCATGAGAAAGCAAAGTGGTACATAAAGGATATATGGGTGAGAAATTCCTCAGACCTTTTCTTGCCACCAGCCCAAACAGTAAGACTCCATTTTTGCTTTGGTCTGTCAGCCGAATAGCCTGTGCCAGCTTCCATTGCTTGTGGACAGATAAATAACCTTGTTGGGGAACCTTCTTCTTACCTTTATGTTATGAATAAATATTCATTTTTTTCATGTCATCTAGGAGGGTTAAATGTGATTTTAGGAAGCAGATACCTTACAAAGGCAGTCACACTAAATATTTATTCTGCTTGGGACATATTTACAACTCTAGTAAGTGCTTCCTTTGTTAATCATTTGTTTCTAAAACCTGAAAGAGTCACTTATCTTTCCTCAAAATCTACTTAGAAAAATCAAAGACTCAAGGAGTTCATTCAGGGTAGGATGGCCTTCAAGTCTTCCCAGTCAGACACCCCACAGCAGCTGAGAAACAAAGTTAAAAAGTCAAAGCCCAAAACTTCTTTAGTATGTATGGACCTGGATATTTCTGCTGTGGTGCTGCTTGTTGAGCACTCAGACCACCCATTATTTTCTACTGTTCCCACTATTGTGACGCTGTTTGCACAACACCTTGGCACATCTTACTCAAACAATTAGACAGACCATTTTTTCATGAAGGGGGAACCACCAATTATTGTTTCTAAGTGTCATGAGGGTATAACTCAAATTATGGTCTGAGAGGAAGTTCCTGGTATTCTTATTGAGTTATGTCAGGGTCTGATCCTCCCCACTTCATGTAGGCTAATGCTCCCAAGAAAATTAACCACATTCTAAACACATCATCTGATGCTGCCAATTTTCACTCTGTCCTCAACTGTTGGGTTTAGATCCTAGCCCTCAGATCTGACTTGGCCATTGCTAAAGCTTGTGGCAACCAGAAACTCTCAAGCTTTTCCCTTACCCATAATGCACCAACACCAATTACCTCAGATCTCATTTGCCGCTTCAAGCAAAAGATGTGGCTTCCATCTGTCTCCAGCATTAGTGAGATAATTTTGATATATTTCTAATTTTCTTTCCTCAAAACCTCTTCTAATACTATCACTTATTGATAAATAATAAATTTCCTCCTGTTTTTTCTATATGTTGTACAATTTATTCTGTACTTCTTAGATACTATTGTTAGTATCTTTTTTCTCCAAGTGTTTTGTATTAATCTTTCAAATAATTCCATTGTATAATAATCTTAATACATTTTCTGATAAGTAAAACAGTACGATTAACTATATACAATATTTACAGTTGGCCTAAATTATTATATTGATCAGTCTAGTCAGAGTAACATCATATTAATGAGAGATCATTTGTTCCCTTTTCTTTTACTCTCATTAAGAGTTTGAATTCACGTTTAGTGTCTCAATAAGTGATAGTATTTTTCCCATGGATTCTTGTTCCATCATCTTGGTGCTAATCTTAGTTCTTTTACTCTGGTTTCCAGTAATGCAGTTTCCTTCAATATTAGCAGAAATTCTTTAAATGATGGTTCCAGATTTGATTTCCATTTTCTGGTAATACATTTTCTAGGATTTTCTACACTGTTCCATAGTAGGTATAGATTGCTATTATTTAAATCTAAATTCTCATTAACATTCAACAAAATTAGAGATTTACTTATTACAAATGTATCTGAGAATATGGCTTGTAAGAAATTGCTGGCATATTCCCAAACTTTTTTAACTTTAATACAGTCATAAAATACATGTATCCAGTCTGCTTTACAACTCTGCAAGCGTCTCCAACATGTAACATTATTAGAAGTATTACATTTTTTAATCTATCTGGCGTAAAAAAGATCTGTGCAAAAATTTCCATGTGTAAATTCTCCAAAAATTGTATGTTGGATGTCAATTTAACAGAATTTAGTATTTTGTTTTTGTTTTCCAGGGATAACTTTATTGAATGACATTTTGTTATATGATTCCATAATTTTTGATTGATTTTAACTTTATAATTTATTAAAATTTTATATAATTTTGATGTCAAATTTTCCCAATTTTGATTATTGTATACTATTTCATATAAATGAATTATAAGTGTAGGTTTATCTCTAAAAGAAGAATTGTTAATTATTCTGAATAGATCTTCTGAGTATTGTAATATGCCTTGTAATAATACCCAGTCTGATGTAGAGAGATTATAAGTTTTTATTATAAGTTGACTATCCAAAACCTTATGTTCATTAATGCATTGTTGCCAGTAAATTAATTGTTTCTTTTGCCAAGTAATGAAAACTGTCCCATGCATTTTGTTTGGAAAATTTCTTGTTACATTGAAAGGATATAAAAGTTCTAGCCATAACTTTATATCTGTATTAGAAGTTACAAATCTTCTAAATGAATTATACATATCATTTAAGTATTTTAGATTAGTAGGTTTTGTTAGATTATATTGAAGGCTAGCACATAAGATATGCCATGGTTTATTAATATGATTGTCTATCATTAAATTCTTTAAAATGGTATTTTCATTTGAATAAATAACAGTGTGGAGAGATTTCCAGTTAAAAGAATAGCACGGATGTTCATCGTGTTTCACTGTTGCAGTCATGACTGTAGGGTTCTCCCCTGCCGGCAGGCAGTCCTCGGTCGGCCAGAATCCCAAAGTCTGGGTCCGGCGACGGCTGTTCAGCCATGCTCCCTGATGTCAGAGCGCCAGGAGTACAAAGCTGACAGCCGACGCCATCTTCTCCAGTCTTTCTTGCCGTGCGGTGATAGCAGTTCGCAAGTGCCGGTCGGCTGACTCCTGACGATTTTTTTCTGATATACTTCAGCCAGAAGATTTTCTTCACCACTCACAGCTAAGTACCCCGTTGGGGAAACTTTTTCCTTGCTCCACTCCGATGTCAGAAAAAGTTAATAATTGTATTTCATGTGGGAAGCAAATACCTCATAAGGATTTTCATTCTTACTGTATTCCTTGCTTAGGCCCTGATCACGGCGTAGCTAGTTGTCGGTTTTGTGCTACATTCAATCAACGTACAGTTAAGCGAAGGTACGATTTTGCTTTTCATTACTTAGGTAGGCGCTTTAACTACAAAATGTCGTCGGATACCGTTCCAGCTACCGGAGTTCATAAACGTCGCAAGGATAAAGACAGGCCTCCGAGGTCCAAATGTGATGATAGCGCACAAGCGGAGCCAGCTTCAGGTTCGGCTTTCGTCAGTGAGGTGCTTTTGCAGCCCCTGTCGTCGGCCATTTCAGAACCGACGGCCGAAACAGACTCTCATGAGGAGCCAACCAGGCCTTTAAATAGTTCTGTTGCAGGACCTTCGGACAATGCTCCTTCAGATGGTTCCGGAGCCGCTGTGCAGGTACCGGCTTCCGAAGGGGTTTTCAGGCCTACTTAGCTTCTAATAAAGGCAAAGCCAAAGACAAAGGCAAAGACTCCTTCTAAATCAAAGACTACAACACAGGCCTCTTCTGAACTGGCTCCCAAGTCACAGAAACAGTTACTCAAGATGGCGGAGGATTTACTTACTATGATTAGGGGTTCACATCCCCCTCCAGATAAAAGGCCAAGGCAGGATGTTTATTATGATTCCTCTGATCAGGCTTCTGTTTCCTCAGTTTCTTCTTCTGATCAGGAATATTCTTTCCCTCCTTATGAGGATTCTGATGCTGAAGAATCCATTCCTTCAGCTTCTCCCCCTGAGGATTTCTCTTTTGGGGAAACTTTGCATGAAATGAGGGAACATTTCCACTGGGAAGGACAGGAGTATTCAGAATCTAAGAAAAGAGTGAGGGATTTTCTTCTTCTTCCCCAACATAGACCCCTGGCTATTCCTCCTGTTTTGGATATTGTGGATGATGCTTTTTCGGAGGCTAACTTAACCCCTGATTCTTTTCCTCCTGCTCCTGTTAAACCTGATAGATATTACAGGGTTCCTGATTCCCACCAGTTTTTATACAAGAACCCTTCTGCTGACCCTGAAACCATTTCTCAGGGTCCTAAGGGGGTTAAGGCCACTTCTGCCAAAAACCCCATTCCTTCTGAAAAGGATTCTCGATCCTTAGAAAGATGGGGCAAAAAAGTGTACACTTCTGCTACTTTGTCCATTAGGGCTTTAAACTGTCAGTTTCATATGCTGAAATACCAGCAATTTCTCTTGTCTGTTTTGAAACAAAAGCTTACTTCCATTTCTGCCTGTGCAGATGATAAGGAAATACATGACTTATTGCATGCCACTGAACAGGTTGGGAAGCATGGTTTACACTGTGGATTTGATGCCTTGGAGGCTTCTTGTAGGGCTGCTGCCTCCGGCACAGTCATTAGAAGGCATGCATGGCTAAAGGAACAAAATTTGCCTGATCAAGTAAAAGCTAAATTATTGGATGCTCCTGTTCAGCATAATGTTTTGTTTGGATCAAAAGCTGAAGAGGTGATTAAAAAGATGGAGGATAAGGCGAAGTCCATGCAAACAGTTAAGCATTTCTTACAGGTACAGCCACCTAGATTTAGCAGGAATTGGCCTTCGAAAAATTGGTCCTTTCCCACTTCAGACAGGCCTCAGAGGGGTAGATATAGACGCTCCAGAGGAAGGCCTCAAACACAAGCTTCTTATAGACCAAGACAGTGGACTGCTTCCACCCCTAGGGGAAGAGAGGACAGGTCTCAAACACAAAGAAAACAAACTCAATGACTCCCTCTGTTGGGCTCCAGGAACTTCTTGTCTGGAAGCCCCTCTCGGAGGAAAACTCTCTCTTTTTTATCAAAATTGGACTCAAATAACCCAAGACAAGTGGGTTTTGGATGTGATTTTAAGAGGTTACAAATTCCATTTTCATACCTTGCCAAGACCAAGCGGATGGCCAGACCTTCCAAAACATCAATGGACGGAGGCCTTAAACCAGGTGGAAGCTCTTTTGGCTATGAATGCCATAGAACTGGTTCCACTTTCAGAGATGGGAAAAGGATTTTACTCAAGGCTCTTTCTAGTCCCCAGGAAGCAAAACTCATGGAGACCCATTCTGGATCTGTCGGTCTTGAACACCTTTCTAGAGATTCCAAAATTCAAGATGCTTACTCTACAGCAGCTACTTCCAATGCTGTCCAAGGATGCATGGATGGTAACTTTGGATTTAAAGGAGGCATATTTACACATTCCCATCAGGCAGGATCCAGAAAATTCCTCAGGTTCAAGGCCGGATCGAGGCACTTTCAATTCTCTGCGCTGCCCTTTGGATTGTCTACTGCGCCCAGGGTCTTCACCAAATGCCTGGCTCCAGCAGTAGCTTACT
The DNA here is from genome assembly GCF_019279795.1 of Protopterus annectens. Taxonomy (NCBI): domain Eukaryota; kingdom Metazoa; phylum Chordata; order Ceratodontiformes; family Protopteridae; genus Protopterus; species Protopterus annectens. The sequence continues at coordinate 664,035,867 of NC_056727.1, read as the reverse complement.
GCAGACTCAAGGGAATTCAAATTTACCCTTATCTGGACGATTGTCTAAATCAGGCAGACAGCAAGGATGTCTTACTCCAACATCTAGAATTTGTACAGAACCTCCTGAAGTTCCTGGGATTCTCTGTAAACGTAAAAAAGTCAAATTTGACACCATCACAACAGATAATTTTTCTGGTGCTCTTCTAAACACCACAACCCAGATGGCATTTCTGACATCCGAAAAACAATTACAGCTGGCTTCAACTTTCAAAACCTTGGCAACTTTAACTCAACTAACTGCAAGGCAATTCCTGCAGGCTTTGGGTTACATGGCCTCCTGCATCCTTCTCGTACCATATGCAAGACTACACATGAGGAAAATACAGTGGTACCTAAAAAGTGTATGGTCTCAGCATTGCCACAGTTTAGACATACTGATCTCCGTCCTTCCTTGCCTTCAAAAGGAATTTCTTTGGTGGTCCAGGGCATGTGCTCTAAACAAAGGGAAACCCTTCTGTCTGCCTCCTGCCACTCAGATTCTAACCACGGACGCCTTGGATTATGCTTGGGGAACCCATTTTCAGGGAAACTGTCTGCAGGGCCTTTGGACGAAGGATCAGAAGCACCTGCATATCAATTTAAAGGAAATGTTAGCCGTTCAGAAAGCTCTATTGGCCTTCAGGAATTTTTTACAACCAGGACAACTACTAATACGGACAGACAACATCACAGTTATGTGGTACATAAACAAGCAGGGGGGATCTCATTCTTACCCCCTTTGCAGACTAGCCATGGATCTATGGAACACAGCTCTAGCTTGCAATCTGGATCTTCAAGCTCAGTATTTACCAGGGAAACAAAACTTCCTGGCAGACAGTCTGAGCAGAAACCTTTCAGATCCACACGAGTGGATGCGGGACACCAAAATATTCAGGATGATAACAGCAGTCTGGGGATGTTCTCACACAGACCTCTTTGCATCCCATCTCAATCATCAACTACAGCTTTTTTGCACCAGGACTTTCCACAGAGCAGCTTGGAAAGTGGATGCCCTGTCATTCAGTTGGAAGAACCTATTGGGATATGCCTTTCTGCCTCTTCCTCTTCTTCCACGGGTTTTATTGAAGAAAAAACAGGACAAGCCCAAGATGATAATCTTGCTGGCTCCAAATTGGCCTTGGCAGTTTTGGTATCCAACTCTAAAGAACCAATGTCTGGAGCTCCCTTGGGTTTTACCTCAGTCTCCGAACCTTCTTTTCCAACATCAGGGTCAGGTTCTACACTCTCATGTCAGAACTCTCAGCCTGGCGGCCTGGTTAATCCAGGGCCCTTGATTTCTTCTTTCCTACCCAAGCAGGTTATGGATGTCATTTTAGAAGCCAGACGTCCTAGCACTAGAAAATCTTATGCTGGAAAATGGAAAAGATTTTGTTCCTGGATGCAGGCTCAGGATTCTGATCCTCTTCTTCCTAACATTACCTTAATTTTACTTTACTTGACAGATCTTTTACATAAGGGTCTCTCTTTCTCTTCCATTAAGATTCATGCCTCTGCTATTTCTGCTCATTATAATACAGACCCTCCAATCTTTTCCCACCAGCTCATGAGACAGTTTCTCAGAGGAGCTATGAACTTAAGACCTCCTAGATCTCCTCCCATTCCTGCTTGGGATCTCAACTATGTTTTGGAAAAGCTAACCTTGCCTCCTTTTGAGCCTGCTGCCTCTTCTGACATCAAGTTTTTATCTTGGAAGACAGCTATCCTGTTAGCCCTAACCTCTGCCAGGAGAGTTTCAGAGTTACAAGCTCTTATGGCTGTAGAACCTTATATTATTTTTCATCAAGACAGGGTGTCTTTGAGGACTAATCCTACCTTCATTCCTAAGGTGGTTTCCAAAGTGGCCTTAAATCAAACTATCCACTTGCCAACTTTTTTCCCCACTCCTCAAAATAAAGGAGAAAGGATCTTGCATTCCTTGGATGTACACAGACAACTACATTTTTACCTGGACAGAACCAAGGACATCAGAAAATCAGAGCAATTGTTTGTTTCTTATGCTTCAAGTTCCCAGGGTAAAGCCATTTCAAAACAGACCATTTCTAAATGGATTGCTCATGGAATCAGATTTTGTTATTCACACCATGGAAAGCAAATCCCAGGGAGTATACGGACTCATTCCACCAGAGCTGCTGCCACTTCTGCGGCCTTCCTCAGGGGAGTTCCTACCAAAGACATTTTAGAAGCTGCAACTTGGAGTTCAGTGCATACTTTTTCTAAGCACTACAATTTACCTCTCTACTCTAAGTCCAGGGCAGGCTTTACCTCTGCAGTCTTGCAGGGCCTTTTAGCCGCCCCTTCTTCTTTATGACCACCTCCCTTTCTTTCAGCTTTGGGATTCTACCCTACAGTCATGACTGCAACAGTAAAACACGATGAACATAGTGCAGTTGTGTACACCTACCATAGATGTTCGAGTGTCTTCACTGTTGCAGTCTGGGTTTCCCTCCCTCCAGTCCCCTCTTATTTTTACTTTTGTATGGTTCCTTTTTTCACCATTCTTCTGAGGTGTATTTGCAAAGGATATGGGACTTTTCTCATTATGGGACTCCTGACATCTGGGGCAAGAAAAACTGGAGAAGATGGCGTCGGCTGTCAGCTTTGTACTCCTGGCGCTCTGACGTCAGGGAGCATGGCTGAACAGCCGACGCCGGACCAGACTTTGGGATTCTGGCCGACCGAGGACTGCCTGCCGGCAGGGGAGAACCCTACAGTCATGACTGCAACAGTGAAGACACTCGAACATCTACATTTATGGTAGGTGTACACAACTGTACTATCTATCCAATTTATACTTATTTGTTAGTATCTTTTTTCCCTCTACGATGCTGTTGTAGTTTTTCATCACCATTGTTGCAGCTCTATCCCTTTTCTCTTTTTCTAAATTTTTCCTGTTTAAAAAAAAAAAAAAAAAAAAAAAAAAAGAGCCTTTCTTTCTAGCTTAAGATTTTGTTAAAGATAGCAAATAAACTAGAAGGGTTTAAGAAATGTACTAAGATATTTTGAAACAACAACTAAGTGTGGGCACAAGCTGTCAGTTTCTGATACCCACACACTTTGTGCCTACTGTTTAGGTTCCCTCCAATTACAAGAGGATTGTTCTATTTGTCTTGGTTTTAATCCTCATGCATTGGTAGAATGCAGAAATAAGCTTATCCTAAAAGGTCTTCATGTGAGAGTGTTCAATCTCGCCGTTTGTTCTTACACATGGGTGTCGGAGCCGATCCTCGGCTCCGAGTCGGCCGCTTAGCAAAGCTCTGCATCTAGGAGAAGCTCGAGACCAACCTACCTCCCACAATTCCCTCTGCCTTTACCTCAGATCTAGTTTGCCGCTGCAACCGATCGCATCGATTTCGAGAGCTCTGACCAACTTTGGGAAGATAAGCTTTTTTCTACTTGTATTTCTTCGAATTTTTTTTTTTGGGAAACTTATCTTTAGTGTGTGTGTGTGTGTGTGTGTGTGTGTGTGTGTGTGTGTGTGTGTGTGTGTGTGTGTGTGTCTGATTCATCCTTGGATACTCTAATATATATATAATTTATATATATATATATATATATACTTAGTTTCCTTAGGGCCTACCCCTCCTAGTTCTAGGTTTAGGGTTGATATTGATTTTTGTTATAGTATTGCTGTGTTTGTGGACTTGAATCCTTCCATTTTCAAACTGTTATTTGGTATAATTGTTTGTTTTTTCAACAGGATATGTCTGAAAAAGCTAAGTCGGGATTTAAGAGGTGTCAGTGTGGGCAAAAGATGTCTGTCACTGACAACCATAGCTCCTGTGTCTACTGTCTTGGCCCTCTCCATCTACAAGAAGACTGTTCTATTTGTCATTCTTTTAGTGGAAGGGTCATGACAGATAGACGCAGGAAGCTCATGGATAGGGGTCTTTTGAAGCCTTCCTTCCAAGAGGAGCTTGACAATTCGAACCAGGCTTCTAAGTCCCCGAAGGGATCGAAGACATCGGAGCCCATGTCATCGGCTCCGAGCTCTTTGTTTAAAGTTCGTTCACCGGTTCCACAGGCTTCGGGGCCGAGTGTCGAGCTTCTTACTGTGACCGAGTCTCGAGTCTTGGAACCGGTGTCGGAGCTTCCACCTCCTGCCGTATTGAGGTCGGTACTGTCCTCGGTTACTTCGACCCGTTCTTCCAGGCCTCTCTCCGACACCGACGTAGATCGTGTGGTGCAGAAGTTAATGGAGAACACGGCCCTGTCCAAACTCATTTCAGTCTCCTCCCAATTGGTGTCGAGACTCGAAGGCCTTCCCTTATCTCCATCTGTTCCTCCTCCGAGGCCTACACAGCTTTCGGAGCCGAGAGATGTTGATCTGATAATTGTGGAGCCCTTGGTGCCGGAACCGTCCCTTCCTCGGTCGGCAACATTGACCTCGACTCCGTCGGAACCGTAGGCGGACCCGCGGAGCCGACAATCCCTCCTTGGCTCCAGGACCAAGAGTCGAACCGATCTTTTGGTGCCGACTCTCCCCCTTGGTGCCTCGGCACGGATCACTTCGGCTCTGTCCTCGGGGTTGATGCCCTTGGCCTCCTCGTCGGAGATACTTCCGCGTTCTTCGGAACCGGAGGGCTCCTCGGCTCAGGGTCCCGGGGCCTTTGACCTCATGAGGAAGGTTTTGTCTTCTCAGACAACCACGTCATCAGAAACAACTTCTCTCTCCCATAAAGGTCCGTTGTCTACTTCTGCACCCATGACTACCCACAAGCGTAGAGCACCAGTGTCTCAGCCACTCCCAGAGGGAGCCCCTCCTTCCTCGGAGGCCTCATCGGAAGCCCCTCCCCATGACGTTCCGAGGAAAAAGTTGCGTAAGAGGAGGCACTTAGATTCTCCACAAGAATCTTTAACATCGGATACCGACTTAGATGAGTCAGAAGGGTCCCCAAAATCACCCTCAGAGGATGTCTCCTTTGCTGACATCCTGGAGATCCTGAAGCAGAGAGGTGATTGGCAGGCCCTACCCCCTTCTGAGGATGAGTCGGTTCTGCTGAAGGCATTTGGTGCTCGCCCTTCCTCCTCCTGGGTCACTCCGCCCTTCAATGAGTTAATGGAGTTAATTGCTCGAAGGGCGTGGGAGACTCCTAACACAGTGGAGCCTGTTCCCAGGAAACCTAACAAGTACATAACTGCCCCTCAGGACAAGTCTTACCTTACTAAGGGAGTTCCAGTGGACGCTATGGTGGTGGCCGCAGCCACTAAAAAGGAGATGTCCGAATCTTCCTCGTCTGTCCATCCCCCTAACAGAGACTCGAGGACCATGGACAGATATGGGAAGCTCATTTTCAGTTCAACGACGACTTTCTCTATGCGATCGTTGAACTACTTGACACATTTTACACGATTACAGAGGGATCTAGTCAAAGAGTTGGGAGATACCCTCCAGGGTAATACAGATGCTGCTGTCTCGGACAAAGTGACAGCACAACTCAACACCCTTACATCCATAGTGAACTCGTCCATGAGGCTCATCTCGTATGCGGCCGAGGGGTTGAGTAGGGCTGCAGCTTCAGCGATTGCTCTTCGTAGACAATCCTGGATGCGGCTGTGCTCCTTTGCGGAAGCCTTCAAGTCTTCCTTTACTAATGCCCCCTTTGATGGTGCCACTCTTTTTGGCCCCAAAGTAAAGGAGACCCTAACCCGGTGTGAGCAGGAGGGAAAGACTCTGTCTGCTGTCAGAGTCCGTTTTTCCACCCCATCCAGACCGTACCCCAAAGGGCAACAAGGTGGAAAGATGTGGTTTCGTAAACCCCAGGGCTCTTTCCCAGGCACACAGGGTGATGCCCCCTCCAGAGGCAGAAGGGGGGGGGCAGAGGTGGAAGGCGCCACCCTGGTGGCAGAGGGGGTCTGTAGAACCAAGGTGACAGGGATACCATCCCTGAGAAGCCTTTCCAGCACTCCTGAGAGGAGGCCCGACTGTCCTGCTCTGGAGGCAGTCGGGGGTTGCTTAGCTTTATACCCTCAGGCCTGGCAAAGCCTTACTTCAGACAATTGGGTAAAAAGCATTATCACCAGAGGTTACAAAATCCCCTTTGTATTTCCCCCGTTACCACAAAGACGGTTCCCAGATGTACCACCCCATCTGCGAAAACCAGCAGCGATAGAAATCTCAAAGCTGCTAGAAAAAAAGAGTCATCCAACCAGTCCCGGCGGACCAAAGAGGATCCGGAACTTACTCAAGGTTCTTTTTAGTTCCAAAAAAGACAGGGGACTGGAGGCCAATTCTGGACCTAAGCAATCTCAATACATTTGTGAAGAAAGAAAAGTTCCAGATGGTCACGCTTCAATCGATCCTTCCGTTTTTGCAGAAGGACGACTGGATGTGCTCAATAGATCTCTGGGACGCCTACTACCACATCAAAATGGCCAGAGTGTCCAGAGATCACCTGTGCTTCCGGCTGGGAGCCAGCCACTTTCAGTTTCGGGCCCTGCCCTTTGGTCTAACCTCAGCCCCCAGGGTTTTCACCAAATGCACGGCAGTGGTAGCGTCTCACTTGAGACGCTTAGGATTCCGGGTGTTTCCGTATCTGGACGACTGGCTCCTTACTGCCACCACCGAGCGTCAACTGATACAGGCCAGGGACTACACAATCAGCCTTTGTGCTCAGCTAGGGATTTCGATAAATTTCGAAAAATCTGCGTTACAGCCCTCGCAACATATTTCATTTATAGGCGCAGATCTAGATACCCGTTCTATGCTACTAAAACTACCCCTCACAAGAATAGCTTCCCTGCAAGATCACGTATCTCTCCTGCTATTGTCCAAAAAGTCCCCAGTCAATCTAGTCCTGAAAGTCTTAGGGCTCATGTCAGCTTCCCTCATTGCAGTTCCCATGGGGAGGCTGCACATGAGAGTTCTCCAATGGCTGCTGTTCGCACAGTGGTCGTTCCAGCAGTTACCGCTGACACACGAGATTCACATAACGAATACCTGCAAAGCACACCTGTCTTGGTGGTTACAGCATCACAACTTCATCAGCGGCCGGACGTTTGTGTTACCCAAACCAACAGCCACAGTGACCATGGATGCTTCCCTGATAGGGTGGGGGGGCATCTTTCAGGGACAGACAGTCCAAGGCGAATGATCCACCTTAGAGTACAACCTGCACATAAATGTTCTAGAGATGAGGGCAGTGTTTCTAGCATTGCAACACTTCTCCCCCCTTCTACCTCTAGGGACCATTGCAGTTCAGACGGACAACATGTCCGTAGTCTGGTACATAAACAAACAAGGAGGAACCAAGTCTTACCAGTTGTGCAGAGAGGCCATGAGAATTTGGCAATGGGCAGAATCCACGGGTCGCTTTCTGATAGCAACGCACATCCCGGGGTTATCCAACGTCATAGCGGACAGGTTGAGCAGAGCCATCCTGTTACCTCACGAGTGGTCCCTCAATCAGATAGTGGCGGAAAGGATTTTCCGCAAATGGGGCCAGCCTTGCTGCGATCTGTTTGCGTCTTCAATGAACACCAAGTGCAGAAGCTACTTTGCCCTTTTACCCCCTCCAGGGGATGTCCCCAGGGATGCTCTGATTCACGATTGGCCCCCGGGTCCTACTGTACGCTTTCCCTCCTATACCTCTGATCCCGAAATTTCTTCAGAAAGCCAAGGACCAGGAGAGGACTATAATTCTCATTGCCCCATTCTGGCCTCAACAGATTTGGTTCCCCTTTCTTCAAGCCCACCAAATATGGGAGCCCTGGATTCTGGACCCAGTGCCAGACCTACTGACTCATTCGTCAGGAGCTCCTCACCCGTCGCTCCTATCCCTCAAGTTAGCAGCTTGGCTGCTCCGCTTCCCTACTTAGCCAGGTCTGATCTTCTCTCTCCGGCGGTTCAGGACATTCTGGTCGTCTGTCATAAGGCTTCCACTACTAAAATCTATACCAGTAAGTGGAAACGTTTCGTCTACTGGGCGACTACACAACATTTGGATCCCTTAGTAGCCCCTCTAAACAAGATTTTGGAGTTCCTGTCCATGCTCTTTCACCAAGGAGCCTCTACTGCCACTTTAAAAGTTCAGTTGGCCGCTATTTCCAACTTTCACGTAGGAGAAAACGGAGCTCCCATTATGGCTCATAGGCTTTGTAAAGCCTTCATGAAAGGGTCCTTTCATCTCAGACCAACAGTTAGGTTACCTACAGCTCCTTGGAATCTAAATTTGCGCTTATCCCAACTAATTTTACCACCCTTTGAACCAGCTTCTTCCTGTTCCTTAAAGTTCTTGTCCTGGAAGACTCTTTTCCTAGTAGCTATCACTTCAGCCAGATGAGTATCAGAACTTCAGGCACTTTCCATCAAGCAGCCATATTAAATTTTTCACCCGGACAGGGTATCATTACGCACCAACCCTTCCTTCCTCCCTAAGGTTTGTTCGGTCAACAACATTAATCAGCCCATTGAGCTTCCTACATTTTTCAAAAACCACTCCAACAAGCTGGAATATATGTTGCACAAGTTGGATGTTCATAGACAACTCAGATTCTACCTGGATAGAACTAAAGACCATAGGAAAGCGGACCAACTCTTTATAGCCTTTGCGGACAACAAAAAGGGCATGGCAGTGACGAAACGCACACTTTCTAAATGGCTAACTGATTGTATAACCTTTGTTTATTCTGCTTCAAATCAGATTTTGCCCACCAAACCAAAGGGACATTCTACTAGGTCAGTTTCCACATCTCTGGCTCATGCGGCTTGTCTGCCATTGGACACTATTTGTGCAGCCGCCACTTGGTCTAAACCGCATACATTCATCACTCATTATAAAGTTGACAGGACTTCCAGGGATAGAGCATCTTTTGGTTCCACTGTGCTCAGGAACGTTCTTCCTTGAGTGACTCAGGGTAACGGAGCTAGGGACGCTACCCATGTGTAAGAACAAATGGCGAGATTGAGCACTCTCACATAAAGAAGTTATGTCCTTACCATAACGTTCCATGTGGAGTGTTCATCTCGCCTTTGTTCTTACATCCCCACCCTCCCACCCTCAGGTCTGGAAGAATGTACGGATTTAGAAGTCTGGTCAATTTGTCTCCCACTAGTGGTCACTCTGTTGTTCCTACTGGCTTGAGCTAGTGTCTGATCCTTACGTATACTTATGTATCCTTTTATGCTCATAACCTTTGTTATTGCTGGATCTGGTCTTGTTTGCAAACTAGATCTGAGGTAAAGGCAGAGGGAATTGTGGGAGGTAGGTTGGTCTCGAGCTTCTCCTAGATGCAGAGCTTTGCTAAGCGGCCGACTCGGAGCCGAGGATCGGCTCCGACACCCATGTGTAAGAACAAAGGCGAGATGAACACTCCACATGGAACGTTATGGTAAGGACATAACTTCTTTTTTTTTCCTTTGGGAAAGCTATAAGCTATATCAGAGGATGCTTCTTCTTCTTCTTCCTCTAAATCAAAAACTGCAAAAGTTAAAAAGTCATCCTTTCCTAAGCAATCTTCCTCCTCCTCAGCTTTGGACACCTTGAGGAAAAGTCAAGGTCTGAGCCAGTCTCAGCCCCAGATCCAAAAAAGGCTAAACTTCATGATTCAGCTAAGGAAAAATGATCAGATCTGACACCTTTTCATTTGGATCCAATGAAGTCAAAACCCTTGGATTTGATGTCTGATTCAAAGCTTTCCAAATCTGACCTTCAGACTATCAGATTTTTATCCAGGACTAGGTACTCTCCATTGCTGGATTTGGTTCCTGACAGGGTACCTTCTCCATTCCTAGAAAGACCCAGCTCTCCATCTATTTACTCCACTTACTCTTCCAGAAGCCTTAGAGAAGAACATGTGGAGAGACTGGTAAAGAAGATTCTCTTGGCACAGTGCCAGATTGGTGTTCCTTCTGCTCCTACTCTGCTGAATCAGGAGGTCTGCAAATCTACTACTCCCCTATTACAAATTTCTCCTCTGACTCCTATAGTTTCAGAGGTTTTGGATCCGAGTAGTCCAGATCCATCTGGCTTGGATCTGAGGTTAACTTTATCCTTGGCTCCAAAATCTTCCCTCAGGGCTCTGGTCCCATTGGATCTGGAGAGCTTTTGGAGCCATCTCTGCACCTCAGAGCTTCGGCACTTTGGCTCCAGCTTCCACCTCAGGGGTTGTGCCCTTGGAGCAGGGGAGGCCTACAATTCAGAAACTTGTCGTCTCAGATCTGATAGAATCTCTTTCTCTCCCTCTCTGAGCCTTTCTGCCTTTGAGGCTATGAAGAGAGTATTTTCTGCTTTGACAGTGCTGATGGATCCTTCTCCCTTAGATCCTAAGTTCTCTGCCATGATGCCTCACCATCTCCTTCCACAGGGACAGTCAGTGCCAAAACACTAGGGTCCCACCCAAGGAATTATTTCCTCTTCTAATACCTCCCTAGAGCATCCCACTAAGGAGGTCTCTAAGATGATGCCTTGTAAGAGGAAACACTTAGACTCCCCAGAAGAGTTCATCAGTGAAGATACAGATTTCGATCATGGCGAAGAGTCTCCATGATCACCTCCTGAAGATGTCTCCTTTGAAAAAATTCTGGAAGTCCTTAAGCAGAGAGTTGGGTGGATGTCCAGCAACCCTACATCTGAGGAATCTGTTTTCCTGGAAGCTTTTGGTATTGGACCATCTACCTCCAAGGTGAATCTGCCCACTGATTAGCTCATTGACTTGATCTCACAGTGGGCATGGAAGGACCCTGACACCATAGAGCCCATTCCTAGCAGACCAGACAGGATAATAGCACCTTTGGTGGATAGACAGTTTTGGGGGAAGAGAGTTATTGTGTCAGCCAGCAAGAAGGAACTAGCTGAGGAAAATTCCACTGTCTATTCCCCAACAAGGAGACACAGGTAATGGATCAATTTGGGAAGCATGTCTATGCTTCAACGACCTTAGCCTTGAGGTCTCGGAACTATTTGTCACTTTTTGCTAGACTTCAGAGGGATTTGATCAAGGAGTTATCAAATAACCCTCTCAGGTGCTGTTTCTGATGAAGTTCAAGCATCTGCTACTTTTCAATTGACGACCCTACAGTCCATATCCAATTCTTCCATGAGGTTGATTTCACATGTAGAGGGAAGAACTTCAAGGGCAGTGGGTTCAGACATTTCCATAAGGAGACATGCCTGGATGCACCTCTATGAGTTTGCAGAGCCCTTCAAGTCTTCTTTTGTCAATGCTCCTTTTGACAGAATGTCTATATTTGGCACCAAGGTAAAAGATACTCTTCCAAGTATGAAAAGGATGGAAAGACCCTGTCATAGGTGTGCATTTTTCGACTTCTCAAAGAACCTTTTCCAGGAATCAATGAGGTGGTTGAAAAATGTGGTTCAAAAAGTCTCAGGGTCCTTTTCAAGACACACATGTTGGAGGTTCCCTCAGAGGCAGAGGACGGAACTCTAGTGGATGAAGACACCCCCTGTGGCAAAGAAGGCCCACAGAACCAGGGTTCTAGAGATTCATTCTCTGACAAACCGTACCAGTGCTTCTGAAAGGAGGCCTGGTTGTCCACCTCTGGAAACAGTCGTGGGACACTTATCCCTGTACCAGAGAGCCTGGCTAGATATAACAAAAGATACTTGGGTGCAGAGGATTATTTCTAGAGGATAAATTATACCCTTTTCCCTTTCTCCCCCAATCCCAAGAAAAATCTTCGATGTTCCACACAGTCAGAGAAAACAAGCAGCAATTCAAATACAAGGGCTGCTAGAAACAAAGAGTCATCCAAGAGGTCCTGACAGACCAGATAGAATCCAGAACTTATTCTAGGTTATTTTTGTTGCCAAAGAAAACAGGGAAATGGAGACCAGTCCTGGATCTCTCCAAACTAAACAAGACAGTTCGAAGAACCAAGTTTCAGATGGTCACAGTTCATTCAAGTCTCCCTTTTCTGGGCAAGGATGACTGGATGTGCTCTATAGACCTTCAGGATGTGTACTATCACATAAAAATGAACAGACAATCCTAGAAGGTACTTGCACTTTCGGCTGAGAGACAGTCATTATTAATTCAGAGTACTGCCCTTTGGACTCACCACAGCCCCCAGGGTGTTTACCAAGTGCATGGCAGTAGTAGCAGCTCACCTGAGACTGGAAGTATTCTGAGTGTTTCCATATCTAAATAACTGGCTCATTACCACTCTGACCAGGCATCAACTCATATATGCAAGAGACCAGGCTTTTCCAGACTTACTGTCATCTTAAGATAATAATAAACTACAATAAATTCTATCTGCAACCAACACAGACTTTAGAGTTTATAGGAGATATTCTTTATACAAAGACAATCATTGCTTTTCTTCCATTACTGAAAGTTCAGATCATAAGACTTCAAGTCAAAACGATAATCTGCAGCACCTCAATTTCAGCCCGACTGTTTTTTCAGGCTCTGGGATCGATGGCAGCAGCAATAACATTGGTACCGCTTGCCAACTTTTATATGAGAATTATTCAGTGGATGCTAGCTTTTCAGTGGTCAATTCTTTATCAACCTATGTCATTCAAAATAAGCATCACTCACATCTGCAAGAGAGATCTGAAATGATGAATTAATTCAGACCAAGTTCTACAAGGTCATCCATTCATTCCTCCTCAACCAAAAACCATAGTGACCATGGACGCTTCTCAGCCAGGGTGGGGGACATTATATGGGGAAGACAGTCCAAGGCACCTGTCAGTTTGCATATAAATGTCTTAGAGATGAGAGCAGTGCTGTTAGCATTGCAGGTATTTCAAAATGCTGTCCCTTTGAGGACAATTACAGTACAGTCGGACAACATGTTGATCATCTGGTAATCAACAAACAGGGAGGAACCAAATCCTACTGAGCCCAAAACTCGAAGTACAGCATTAATAATAAAATACTAATGAAAATAAAATAAATGCAGGAAGCCAGGTATAAAATACCACCAATGGAAAAAGATAAAACTGTTTAATTAAAGAATAAAACAACAAACGGACATGTGATTTAGTGCTTTCATCCTGAAACAATCAGGACTTCTTCAGAATGACCCAACATACACTAAGAACAGTTTTATACACTCCCATCATGTCACCAACCTCAATTAATTAGTTAACATTAATTATAATTCTTAAAGACATAATAAAACTTCATAAAATCCTCTCTTGTCAAATAATGAATAATGAGTAAATATAAAATTAAAAAAAAAAATAGATAAACAATAAATGACCTGAACCGGCATAAAGTTTGTTAGAAATACAAAATACAAGAATACAATAAAATGCAATAAAATAAAAGCGTAATGAACCACCTACAGCTAAACTGCACTCATATGTAAAATGGGTTTAATAGAAGTATTAAGACCAGGGGGAATTGCTGCTTGCAACCTAAGTTGCCACTGAAGTTCCTTGTTTTCCAGGTGTGTTATTACTCACCTCCTCGGAGGTTTTGGTTAATTTGTTCTAGGGTGGCAAGATGAAATTTAGAGAAAGACTGACAGGTTTTAGAATGTTTGAATAAGGCACTGTTCTCATTCCTTTTACTGATATCATAGTTCATAGGTTCATAGGTTTATACTAGGCTATCTGCCCCAAGGCATTTATAAGCCTAGCCCAAATTTTTGTGGCTTACGCCACCCCTTATATGAAAAAATACTGTACCCATTAGTTTGTTGTGCTTCTGTCCAGCAGTGACACAGAGATGATTCCCGGGGTAAACCTACGATCTCCCATCCACAGGTCAAGATTTCTCTTGAACAGAGCCAGCGAGGTGCTCTGCCTCACATGGACCGGGACTCTATTCCACAGCATAGGGAGTCTCTGAGTGATAAATCTATCCCTCCAGCACGTCCTATTTTGTTCACAGATACACTTACGAAGCTTGCATTCCATTTTGCCCACCTAATAAGCAGGACACTGTAGGCATTTGGCTAAATATACAACTATTTTCAAAGAACAATTGCCTTTACAAAATTAAACTTTGGAATGAATATCATTCTCCAAAAAATGGACATTGCACATACCACACCAGGTAGTGCCAGGTTTTATCATGTCCCTACTACTAATGTGTCTACCTGCATTTTCAAATCATTTGTTAAAATCCCATCCTGTTTTGTAAATAAATTGTGGATCATGCCCTAAAAAGCTGAAAATAGCTGGGCTAGCTTTGAAAATATTCCAATTTCTCTTTATGTTGTTCTTCTTTCGGCTTTTCCCGGTTAGGGGTCGCCACAGCGGAACTCCAGTCCGCTAATGATTGGCAGTAGATTTTTATGGTGCCGAGGTGCCAGCTCGATGCCCAACCTTCAACGAAGGCCCGCCAATTCTACACATGTCTTTCAAACGCCACTCAACTGCTGGGAGGACATGCAGACTCCACACAGAAGGCGCTCTATTTCCACACTTTGAGGGTTGTATTGCAAAACTAAAGCTCTCTCAAAAATTTTCAACATTAGATGTGAAGTAGAGGGTGAGAAACCTGTTCCTAAAAGGAGTTTATAAATCTTCCCACAACCTAATTTGCCACTGAAGTTCCTTGTTTTCCAGGTGTGTTTTATTACTCACTTCCTCGGAAATTTTGGTTAATTTGTTCTAGGGTGGCAAGATGAAATTTAGGAAAGACTGACAGGTTTTAGAATGTTTGAATAAGGCACTGTTCTCATTCCTTTTACTGATATCATAGTTTTGTTCATAGATACACTTACGAAGCTTGCATTCCGTTTTGCCCACCTAATAAGCAGGACATTGTAGGCATTTGGCTAAATATACAATTATTTTCAAAGAACAATTGCCTTTACAAAATTAAACTTTGGAATGAATATCATTCTCCAAAAAATGGACATTGCACATACCACACCTGGCAAGTGCCAGGTTTTATCATGTCCCTACTACTAATGTGTCTACCTGCATTTTCAAATCATTTGTTAAAATCCCATCCTGTTTTGTAAATAAATTGTGGATCATGCCCTAAAAAATGAAAATAGCTGGGCTAGCTTTGAAAATATTCCAATTTCTCTTTATGTTGTTCTTCTTTCGGCTTTTCCCAGTTAGGGGTCGCCACAGCAGAACTCCGGTCTGCTAATGATTGGCAGTAGATTTTTATGGTGCCAGCTCGATGCCCAACCTTCAACGAAGACACGTCCATTCTACACATGTCTTTCATACGCCACTCAACTGCTGGGAGGACATGCAGACTCCACACAGAAGGCACTCTATTTGCACACTTTGAGGGTTGTATTGCAAAACTAAAGCTCTCTCAAAAATTTTCAACATTAGATGTGAAGTAGAGGGTGAGAAACCTGTTCCTAAAAGGAGTTTATAAATCTTCCCACAACCTGTTTCCACATAATGTTTTATTTAATTTACCAGAGGTCTTGGATATCCTCTTAATAGGAACATATTGGCTACTATGTCTAATTCTTTGCCAGTGTCTTCAAGGTGTGAAGTCATCTTAGCAACCCATAAACAATGTCCATTAACAATGCTCTTCTTTTGAGCAAGCGGGCGACAACTAGTAAAACCTAAATATGTGTTGCTAAAAGTGGATTTCCTAAAAACCCTCGATTTAAATCCTTTATCTGTATGCATAATAAGTGTATCCAAATAGCTGATCTACCCATTGTGTTGAGAAGCTTTCAGAGTGTGGCAGTGGGTGATCTCTTCCAACAACTTTTTTGTAGCAATGGACATTCTGGGGAAATTCAATGTGATAGCAGACATATTGAGCAGGTGCATTATTCTACCTCACAAATGGTCCCTCAACAAAAAGATTGCAAATACAATCTTCCTAAAATGGGGTCAGCCTTTCTGCGGTCTATTCATGTCACCAGTGAACAACAAATGCAGCAGCTACTTTGCCGTAATCCCCCCACAGGGGGAATCCCCAAGGGATGCTCTACTTTATGATTGGCTCCCCGGTCTCCTTTATGTGTATCCTCCCACACCATTAATTCCCAAATTTCTTCAGAAAGCTGCAAGGATGAAGAACAAGGTCATCCTCGTTGCCTCTTATTCACCTTGGCAAATTTAGTTTCCCTTCTTTTGGCCTGGCTTAATTCAACCACCTTGATTTCTGAATCCAGCTCTGGACCTCCTGTCTCACCCAGCAGGTATGATACATCCCGACATACTAAATCTCAGGCTGACTACTTGGTTCCTCCAGTTCCATTAATAGCCAGACAACCCATGATCTCTTCTCCGGTCTATCATATTCTTTTGTCCTTCCATAAACCTTCCACCAGAAAACTGTACTGCAGCAAATGGAAGAGTTTTTTTTTTTTTTTTTGGGCTCAGTACTGTAACACTGAACCTTTTCCAGCTCCCTTTCATAATATCTTGGAATTTCTTGTGCATCTTTTTGAAGACGGGGCTAGTTCTACTACTATTACAGTACAATTAGCAACAATTTCCAATTTTCACACTGGAATAGATGGTTCTTTGTAGCATACCAAAAGGTGAACAAGGCCTTTTTAAAAGGCACTCTACTCTTAAAGCCACCTTTTAAAGATCCTACACCCCCTTGGGACCTTCACCTTTTTGTTGCAGTCTCTTACACAATCCCCTTTTGAACTCTCAGCTACATGCAAACTCAAGTATCTTTCATGTAAGGCAGGTTTTCTTAGTGGCCATTACCTCCGACAGAAGAATTTCTTAGGTCCAAGCATTGTGTTCAAAACCTCCATACTTGATTTTGCATAAAGACAGTTACCTTCTGTACCAACCTGACTTTTCTTCCAAAGGTGGTGTCAGAATACAATATAAATCAATGTATTAAATTGCTGGTATTCTTTCCCAAATTTTCTAACAAAGTAGAATAATATTACATTTATTGGATGTTCATAGACAGTTATATTTTTACTTACATAGAACAAAAAACATCAGAAACTGTAATCAATTATTTGTTTCATATGTGGAGCCAACATTGGGTAAAGCCATTACCAAAAGTTACTTTACCTAAATGGATAACAAATTGCATTTCTTTTATTTATAACAAATCGGGCATTGCTCTGACAAAATCTGTTTGAGTCCACTCCATCAGGTCCATGGCAGCTTCCTCAGTTTTTCAGTCCAGAGCATCCATGGATGAAGTTTGTGCAGCAGCTATTTGGGCTACTCCCCATACCTTTACTACTCACTAGAAATTAGATATGGTCTCCAGAGGAAGGGCATCTTTTGTTTCTGTGGTGCTTAGGAATATTCTTTCTTGAGTTTACTCTGGAAATTAGCTAGCTGGGGACTCTATCCCAATAGTTGAGGTCAGAATGAAAATGGACAACAACAGATAAAGAAATTATGTACTCACCATAATGTTCCATCTGTGTTGTCCATTTTCATTCTTCCTAAACTCCCCTCCCACCAATCCTCATCCTTAAGACTTCTGGAAGAGTGAGTGCTTAGGGGACATATATGGCCTTATTTTTAATATAATTCCACACATAGCTTCTCCATAGTAATTTCCATCTTTTACTTTCTACTAAGGCAGCAAACAAGATCCGAGGTAATTTGGTTTGGTGCATTATGGGTAAGGGAGAGTTTTTGGTTGCCACAAGCTTTAGCAACGACCAAGTTTGATCTGGGGGAAGTTATCCTTCCAAGGCTGGCCCCTTTCTTCATACTGAACATAAACCGTAACAAAAGGCTAAAACATTTCTTCAATAAGAAGTTCCAGGACAAATCAAAGCCAGATTTCACAGGCCATAATGGTATTTTCCATATGAGTAAGCCAGTTTGTGACTATCTGCCTCAGCTTCCCTCCTTCTGCCTTAGCCTGTCTTCTCTTTATCTATAAAGAAAGCTTTCTGATTCTCTTCCTATATGGAGATTTATAACTTCAGTAACTTCAGACCAGTGGATCTTCAGTATCATAAAGAAAGAACACAAACTAACTTCCTCCAACCCTTTTCGATATTTCTCAAGTGCCCTCAAGCCAAGAACATCTAATGCTTATCATTCTCTTTTTGCTGCAGTATCCCTTGGCTAATTGAGCTGTATCCTATGAAGGATACATCAGATGGCAGGTCTTCAAAAAGCTCTGACTCCCTTCTACACCTACATTCTGACTGCTGATTGGCTAACCCCTTAGAGGGAAATCAGCTTTCAGAGTGTAGATGACTTTAAAACTTTCTTGCCACCTCAAGGGAAAGCAGCTCTGAAGTTTCAAAGGAGCAGCAATTAGCTATAGGCTTCATTTCTGTCAGGTTCCAACAGAGGAACCCTTCCATACAGAAAATATTGCCTTTTTACATATTTTGATGTATTTTTTTATTTTCTAAATAATACCGATAATTGTATTAATATTAGAAGCTTCTTGTTAGAAACTACTACTCTTAGCATAGGGCTTGTTATTGAATACTGACAATGATTTTGTAAGGAAAATGTACTGTTTTTGAGACATTTTAACTGAAGTATAAGAATTTAAAGACTGAGAAGTGTTTTATGTATTTAAAACAGTGCTTGAGTGTTTTGTTGCCTGTGTACACTTTGTCAGAGTTTTCCTTCATTTTTTGTTTTTTCCTTAGCACAGATGTATTTTCATTCCCATTGTCGGGAGTGTTCCTGTATGCATGTCCACACACAATTTTGAGGGACTGTGTGGGACTGGCAGGGATTTTGTGTTCTGTTTGTTTTTTTTACTTTTCAATTTTGAGGGACTGTGTGGGGAAGTGTAAGCGTGCATGCTGCTTATGAACACTTTTCTGAAACTTACCTTCCGATCGACTTTTCCCAGCAGAGCTTACTGGCAATCAGGCTTTATTTGTGGCTACAGCATGGATTCTTATACCCATTTGAATGTTTCTTCTTACACTGTACCCAAAAAGAAAAAAAAAACTGCATAGCAGGAGTCTCTGCCTACACCTCCGGCTTAGACAGTCTCTCAGTCACTGATGTGTAACTCTGCTGTAGCCATTTTTTTGTTGCTAGGACCACTTACTAGTTTCTCCAAGGTTCCTTTGGTGTAATCTCTTATACCACCATGGGCAGGGGGTTAGCCACACCCTCTACAGCTGTTTCAGTGAACCATCTTCTTTGATTTTGTCCCGGTGTTTTTTTTCTTGGTGAGGCCAGGAAAACAGACCTCTTGCCTAGGAGTGCCATCTCTCAGTCGTTTTCCTTCCAGGGATGTCCCTAGAAAAAAAATGAAACAAAAGGTTAGATATTGCTCATCTAAAGACATTATATCTGTTTATAAGGATGATTGTCATATCTTACACAGGAGTTTATTGCAGACTCTATCTTGGAGAGTAGAAATCTGTACCAGTAGGTCAATATATTCATGAAGAAAATATGTCAGACAGTTCTGACACAGACTGAGACAGGATTTTTTTGATGTATGATTTGCAAGCCCAAGACTCTCATTCAGAGGAAATGTTGTATTCTTCAACTCCATTAGAGAAGTTTTCCTTTTCTAAGTCTAGTTCAAGGATGATGATGTCTTTTTGTAAGAACAAGTGGATCCCCCCAATACTGAGGAGATATTATGATATGCTTGTAAGTAGATTTACCTCATGCTTCACCCATTCCTCCTATCATGCTAGCTGTGGAGGGTATGTTAATACTGGTTGTAAGAACCCTGACCCTCAGCCTTCAGTACTCAATAAAGGCAGGACACTTATTAATACCAACCCTTCTCCTCCAGACAAGAATGTAAGGTATTAGACAGATTTCATATGATAATTTCTTTCTTCCAGTTTATTCTGTCAGGTGCTGACAGCTTGTGGGACTGTTCTGCCACACTTACTTCAGAAGGTAGATCCTGTCTGAATCCTCCAATTTCTAAAATGTCTCAGGAGTCTAAACATGCTTTGAAGAGTGTGTATGATTATGCAAATACTGTGTACAGGGCCACTACTACTGCTACTGTTTTGAGATTTGCCTGAGTACATATTCATAAGTTTTCTGGTGAGATAAAGTCTGAGATTTTAAACTCTACTTTAGACAAGGAGGTCTTGTTTGGCCCTGCTGCTTCCCAGGTTCACAAACGACTTAATGACAGAGGGAAATGAATTGATGGAGTTACTAAGACATCTCATGCCCAGTATTATACATTTTACAAACCCTCTACTTTAAAAAGGCAAAATTATAAGTCCCTGCCATCTTCTGGCAAACAGGGAAAAAAAAGAAGTGGCAAGAGGGAACAATAAATAACAGATATCCTTTCAGAAAGGGTACAAACTATGCCTTCAGAATGACAATGTCAGCATTTTTCCAGGAATGGAACCAGTTGTGGGGACCACATCAAATAAATCAATTTGCTTCCTTTTAAAACAGACAGCTAAGTAAATTACCCACTGGGACTCATTGCAGACAGGCCAGGAACAGATGTATTTTCATTCCCATTGTCGGGAGTGTTCCTGTATGCATGTCCACACTTTCCACTGATATTCAGGGTCATTTTGAAGATTCAGAAGGACTCTCCAAAAATTATTGTGTTAACTCCATTCAGTCAATATTGGTTATGTCTTCTTATGGACTTGGCCAGGGTCAGTTACCACAGGCTTCCTCACAGATTGGTTCTACTCACAAAAGCCGGGAAGTCTGATACACCTCAGTCTCAAACTGGCTGCTTGGTGATTCAATTCTAATACCTTTTAGGCACCTTCTTATGAGAATGTGCAGTAGAAACCAAAGGAGGCAAGAAATCACGCTACTTGGAAATCTTATGTTAACCAATGCTGAAGACTTTTCTAGTTGGTGCATCAGCTATTACCAGGGCCCTGTCTGTGATTATTACCTCTGGTTCTCAAACACTTCTTTCATTTACTACCTATGGCCTGTTTACTGCTTTGGCGAGGAATATTTAT